>NW_017672137.1:6394-37442 GCF_001879085.1 Nicotiana attenuata | reverse complement strand
GTTTATAGTTGAACTCAGAGTTCAAGATATTAGCACATTCAAAATTTAAAAATTAACTGTGATATTAAATATTTGAAATATTATCCATAACTTCATTATATCCAACATGGAATATATATTTATTACTTTAATTGTATACATCTTTAACTTGTAAAATTATTCTAACATGATTTCGTTAAATGTATTATTAACACTCTCTAACGAAAAAAGAAGTAGACAAAAAATTTAAAAGAAGAAAAATCGTGTTCTTAATGTCAGGAGAGAAAAAATAGCAAATTCTTTGTTTGCATTCAAAATTCTAAATTTTAGGAGTTTTTACATACATTAAATAAGGAAGCCATTTGGGCGGGTAAATAGTATTGATTGCATAGGTAGGAAAAATAAATAGTTTAGGTATGGGTATTTAAGGGTAAATAGTTTGAATTTCATGGGTATAAAGTGAGATTTTCTCTATTAAAAGTCATAGACATGGGGCGCATATTTTATCTAATACGGGGCAAAACATAAGCTTCGAGGTACTGGGTATAAGAACCATAAAATTTTAATTTTTAATATTTAATATAAATAATATTAAAAGAAGGTAAAGTTACACATAAATCATAAGAATTTCAACAAAAAAAAAAATTGGTGGGACTGTATATAAAATTGCAGAATTGCTTCTTTTTAAGATGCTAATCAGAATTCGGAATTGATTAAAAAACTAATGCATCTAAAAAACCTAATGAAACTTTAAAAAATTTGAGTAGGAATTTTTTACCTAACTTGAAAGAGTAAAAAAATTTTAAAATAAATAAAAGTGAAAAAGGAACCTGCAGTTACAAGAATCGAACTAATGTAAGTGATAAAAAAATGATGCGTTTTTCCTTTGTAGTTTGCAAATTAATGATCATCTTTTCCTTTACCCGTAGAAGATAAAGAGAAAGAATAATAATTAGGACTAACAATTTTTAAAAAAAATCGGACGTTAAGTTTTTAATAACAAACTGGCCTTTGTGATTTTTTTTTTTAAATTAAATATTTATTTAGAAATTTTAATTCTAATTCGGAGAGGTTTTTTGGACTTATGTTCCAAAGTAAAAACTTGTCCAGCACCTAAGCACGCCCAAACAATGGGTTTACACTTCATGATTTTTTTTATCACTTTCGATCGTCGTGATACATTGTTATTATGCCGTGGTCCAAAAACACCTTTTAAAACACTTAACTTAAGTTTCATACCTCGAGAGAAACGCCATGCAATATGATAGACAAAATACTTTCATCTTGAATTTTTTACGTCATCGATCATCTTTAAAATTACTGAAGAGGTGATCATAGCGGTGGTTAACCCAAAAAAAAGTGTTATGAACCCTTTTGTTAGACTAATTATCAGAAATATAGAAGGTAAATCTTAGTCAAACATAATTAACTCCAAATCCAAATATATATCGAATGCAAACATAGGAGAAGAACAAGAATGTATAATATTCCTTAAAATAATCATTGTACATCGAATGTGAATAATCAGCTTACATCTGTGATGGGAATGTATCATAACCGTAGAAGCCAAGAAGGGAAAGCCCAGGAACTATTCATGACCGGGAGATTCCTCTTGATGATTCCATNNCCCCCCCCCTCCCCCCTTTGGGCTTTATTCCCCCTCTCTATATATTGATAGTTTTCCCTTTTATCCAACGGTCCTTGACCGGCGTACTTTCTGCTGATTGTATCCTTCGTCGCTCGCCCAAATACTACGCTCGTTCTGCGATGTAAGTTTTCCAACGGTTTGACCTCGGCAATGACCGAGGTGTTATTTTGCTATCACGTCCCGCGGGGCGTGATCACGGCTTGGTCGGCCCCTTGTCGATCTTTTTAAGAACATCCTATAGTCAGATTTTGAACCATACAGTTAGTCCCTCCATCCGCTGGGCTCGCCACTTAGCGAGCCCAATGGGCGGATTCTGTCGATTCGAAGGTTAGGAGAAATCTGACTGTCATGCGTTGGACGAGGTCCTTAAGTCGAGGTGGTGACGTGATGCTTCAGTGATATCGTCGGACTGTTACGTTGGTTTGGAGCTGAATCGTGGCATCGATTCGAGACATCGCGGATACCTGTTATGCGTCATCATGGTGCATGTTTCCCAGACATCATATCGTTTCTCGTGCCCTTTCGGTTTTTCGATTGGCGGCTCTTGGGTTTCCTGCTTGGGGCATTCATGTTCCTATAAATAAGGGGAATCCATTATTTGATTGTTACATTTTGATTCACCTGAGAAATTTTGCAAACGTCCTCCTTCCTCAATATTTTATACTTCTGATTTCGCACTTCTGCTCTCGTCAGAGTTTGACGCTGCCATCCTCTCTTTTCCTTCATCACTCTCGTTTATTTCGATCGAACTTAGACAAATGGCAGGTACTTCTTCCCGGACTGACAGACTCGTCGAAACTTTGGTGCCGGAAAGTGGCGCACTTCCTCTTAGGGAGGGAGTAGGGTTCATGGAAGATGAGGGGGTTCCGATAGTAGATGAGATACTACCTCGTCCGGGAAAGCAATGGACTGATTTTAACAGCTCTGCTGGTGATGACCCGGAACCTGTCTCTTCTTCCATGGATGAGGCGGCGATTGCAGCCCTCAAAACCAAATGGCGAATTCCAAACCACGTTGAAATGGTGCCGGCAACGGGGACGGACATTGTGCATTTACACCGTTCGGGGTACTGCGCATTTTATGCGTATCCTTTTGTCGTCGGGTATACGCTTCCTCCCCTCTCTAGTGGTGGAGTTCTGCCGCTTCTACGAAGTGTGCCCTACTCAACTCTCACCGTACGCGTACAAGCTTTTCCTCATGCTCCTCAAATATGCGGAACTCGCCGGTCGTGGGATTACTTTGGGGCACATGCTTCATATTTTTGCCCCTCAATTCATTCGGGGCACGATGATCCACATGCGCCATCGAGGGACCAAGAGTTTAGTGGTGAAGATGGACGACAAGGCTAATCGTCGCTTTTGGGAAAGTTACTTTTATGTGCGGACAGAGCACCTGGTAACAGATCCGGCAGGATTCCTTGAGACGTGGAACTTTGCTCGTAAGTTTTCCGTTATTTATTTTGTGATTCCTCTCAAGGCGGTCGCCGATAGTTCTTCTCTAGGTGATATTGCTGACATGTTTTCGCTTTGCAGCCAAGAGATTACCTCCCCCGCCCGTTGACGATATTCGCGAGTGGGTGAACGCAATTCTCCCCCATACAAGGGGCATTCGTATGTGGACGTCCTTCCACGAGAAATATGGGCGCAAGCCTCTCACTGGTGAGTCAGCCCGCTTTCTTCGCCTTATGGTTCGGCCTTGTCGTTATATGACCGTTTTTCTTTGTTGTCAGGGAGAATGCGAAGGGCGAGGGCTCCTCCACTCACATTTCGTCAGTCGGCGTCCCTACTAGGCATGCGCCGAGGGCCACTACCCAATCTGCACCTGCGTCCGTGGCTGCTCGCGCGGGGCTATTCCTCAAACCGAGACTTTGGTTTCTGCCGCCCACTCAGCGGGTGAATCTCCCCGTGCTGGTAGTGGAGAGGCTCCACCGAAGAGCCGACGGGTGACCTAGGAAGTGGCACCTCAAGGCGAAACATCGTCGAGAGGTGGTCCTTCCTTGACGATGCCCGAAGCTGGTGGTGATATCAACCTGGTCGTAGAGGCTACGCCTGTTGTGAGAGATCAATAGGCCGATGCGGTGGAGAGACGGAGTCCTGAGGCCGCCGCTGCTGTTTCGGGCGGCCCTTCGACATCCCGGCCGAATCGCAATTCTTCTTCGGCTGAAGAGAGAGGAAAAGGCATCATGGTCGATGACTACAAATCTGAATCTGACCTCGATCCTGATGATGTTAGGATGTTCGAGGAGGGTCGTGGTAAGAGCGGGAGGTCCTTCTCGGATACTCGAGATTCCGTCGGACCTCAACCTTTTGCAAGACACGGTGGATTTTGTGTCGTAGTTTGATCTCTTATGCTCGGCCACGGAGAGTGGAGCTCTTTAGGACGTCAGTGACGTTGAACTATCACGTGGAGTGGTTGCGATGGGCCTAAGGGTGAGTTCCTTTCTATATCTTTCCCTTTGTTCGTTGCTTTTTCGTTTAATTTTGGCCCTTATCGACTATCTTCCTCTCTTTGTTTTCAGTCTTATATGCTGGAGATCGAGAGTGCTCGCAGGGCCGAGACTCGGGCCAAGATCTTTCTAATGATGCTTGAGAAGTATAGGCGGTATTGCAATAGGTTCCGTGAGATGCATGAGCGGCTCAGGGCGGGTACTGGCACCCACTCCCTTGGAGAGGAGTTGGAGAAAAGGGATCAGGAGCTGATGCAGTCCATTCACAGGTGTAGTGAGCTCGAGGAGCTGCTTCGTGCCAAGGACGAAAAGCTGGAGTTGGGAAAGGGGGTTGCCGCAGAGTGCGAGCATCTTCAGGCGAAGGTGTTGTCGTTGCAAGCCGAACTTGATCAGAACGCTGCCAGGGTTGAGGCTTTGAGTGCGGAATGGATGGGTAAGTTAGCCGAGCTGGAGGGAAAAGCGGCCGGGTTAGAGGGTGCCGAGAATGCTCGGGCGTCAGCTTTAGCAAGGGCGGCGGCATTAGAGGACACTATCCGCGTCCTTCAATCTGAGCAGGAGTCCGAGCGAGTGACGGCCACGCTAAGGGAGGCGAGGCTCGAGGAGCGCATCGGCGAAATTGATTGGGAGGCCTCGAGCCTAGGGGACCTGGTCGCGGCGCTCGAGGCTGAGAGGGCGCAGTTGTTAGCTCAAATTGAATCCGTCCCCGCCGCCGTTCCTCATCACCTGCATGATTGGGTCCACGCTGAGGCCCAACAAGACATATACTAGGGTTTGTAGGAGATGGGCAATATTTCTGAGGCTGCTTACGAGGAAGCCCGGGCGAAGGCACGAGAGGCTCGTGTCAACTGCGGCTACGACCCTGCGACACTGGAGGCCGGGGAAGACGCTGATGCTGAGGAGGAGTTTCCCGAAGACAATGACGGTGAGGACGGCGGTGATGACACCGAGTGAAAAGTTGCTGCTGCTTTAGTATTTTTTGTTCATGTTTGTCTCCTCTTTTTTTTGGGGGGGCCCATTTTGGCCTTTTGTAAGTACGACTTTTACGCGCGTATATATAAATAAACTAGTTGTTTCTCCTTTGTACATCCTTTGATTTTCCTTCTTTTCTCCTTGCTTGTTACATCTTTTCGTTTTGGCGTAGACCTTTGGGTTTTCTGTGATGAATCCCTGATTTTTTTTTATTTGGGGAATTCGACCTTGATCGGATCGAGGAAGGTCTTGTCGCGTAAGTCTGAATGAGGTCTCTTTGGACTCACACGCTCGGGTGAGGTTGACTTCCGACTTATCGCTCTAGGCAGTATCATCCTTGATTCGAATGAGGTTGATTTTGGATCTGCCCTTTTGGGCGAAGACGCCGTCCAACTTGAACGATGTCGAATTTTTCCTTTTATTTAGCTGTGGCCGGCGGTCGTGGAGGTGTTATTTCGAGCTGAAGTCGAAATGTCAACCCATTAAAATTCGAGCGAGATTGAATCATTCTTTTGGCGATGACCGTTGGCCGTAGAGATGTTGTTTCGAGCTGAGGTCGAAATGTTAACCCATTAGGATTCGAGCGAGGTCGAATTCTTCTTTTGGCGACGGTCGTTGGCCGTAGAGGTGTTATTTCGAGCTGAGGTCGAAATGTTAACCCATTACAATTAGAGCGAGGTCGAATTCTTCAATTGGCGACACCCGTTGGCTGTAGGGGTGTTATTTCGAGCTGAGGTCGAAATGTTAACCCATTACAATTCGAGCGAGGTCGAATTCTTCAATTGGCGACGGCCGTTGGCCGTAAGGGTGTTATTTCGAGCTGAGGTCGAAATGTTAACCCATTATCTCATTGTCGTTGATTTTAGGAGCTTTACAGGTTGCCATACTATTTATATATGCATCGGGGTGGTCTCGGAGTGCTTGGTTTTGTTTTTATAGGAGGATGTCGGGTGTTCCCTGGGTGAGTCCTAGTTTTGCTTAACTTCGTTTGCGTTGAAGAACACTATGCGTTTTCTGGGTGAGTCCCAGTTTTTCTTAACTTCGCTTGCATTGGAGAATACTCTGGTGGAGAGTACGAAATGTTGCTTTATTTCATTCACTGGAGAATGTTGTACATGTTCGTTTCATACATATATTGGAGTAGTTTTCATGTATTTGGTCCCTTCACCGTTCCGCCTGGAGAAGCAGTCGGTAGGCTGGACGGTGAACCATACTTGAGTTTGTAATCAAGCAATCTATAAAAACTGCAAGATTGACTAACAACAAAGACGAGTATGAGGCTATGATTGCAGGTCTAGAATTGGCCAAAAGCCTGGGAGTTGAGACTGTCGAAGCAAAATGCGATTCACTCCTGGTAGTAATCAGGTAAATGGGAGCTACGAGGTCCGAGAAGACAGGATGCAAAGGTATTTGGACAAAATCCNCAATTAGAGTCGTAGGTCGAATTCTTCAATTGGCGACACCGTTGGCTGTAGGGTGTTATTTCGAGCTGAGGTCGAAATGTTAACCCATTACAATTCGAGCGAGGTCGAATTCTTCAATTGGCGACGGCCGTTGGCCCTAGGGGTGTTATTTCGAGCTGACGTCGAAATGTTAACCCATTACAATTCGAGCGAGGTCGAATTCTTCAATTGGCGACAGCCGTTGGCCGTAGGGGTATTATTTCGAACTGAGGTCGAAATGTTAACCTATTACAATTCGAGCAAGGTCGAATTCTTCTTTTTGCGACGGCCGTTGGCCGTAAGGGTGTTATTTCGAGCTG
Source organism: Nicotiana attenuata (assembly GCF_001879085.1). NCBI lineage: Eukaryota > Viridiplantae > Streptophyta > Magnoliopsida > Solanales > Solanaceae > Nicotiana > Nicotiana attenuata. The sequence continues at coordinate 30,638 of NW_017672137.1, read as the reverse complement.
AGGTCGAAATGTTAACCCATTATCTCATTGTCGTTGATTTTAGGAGCTTTACAGGTTGCCATACTATTTATATATGCATCGGGGTGGTCTCGGAGTGCTTGGTTTTGTTTTTATAGGAGGATGTCGGGTGTTCCCTGGGTGAGTCCTAGTTTTGCTTAACTTCGTTTGCGTTGAAGAACACTATGCGTTTTCTGGGTGAGTCCCAGTTTTTCTTAACTTCGCTTGCATTGGAGAATACTCTGGTGGAGAGTACGAAATGTTGCTTTATTTCATTCACTGGAGAATGTTGTACATGTTCGTTTCATACATATATTGGAGTAGTTTTCATGTATTTGGTCCCTTCACCGTTCCGCCTGGAGAAGCAGTCGGTAGGCTGGACGGTGAACCATACTTGAGTTTGGACACGTCATGTTCGTCGCCTCGCCAAAAGGGTATGACTTGAGGGGTGTCCTCTTTCAGAAGTCGAAGTAATTGAGGCAGGTGATATTCCGATCATTTTGTAGTAGTTTTCCTTCCATTATTTCTAGTTGGAATGCTCCTTTGCTTGCTTGCCCGCGCGAGTGCTTGCATTCACCTGTTTGAACCGATAAAGGAGTGAAGATAAACCAGAATGAAAATTTTTGTTACCTCGGCCTGACGAGTCAGTGAAAGAAAGATTGACGTTGTAGTGTTACTCGCTCCGCCTGGTGCTCGGATGGTGGTTTCAGATTTGGCGGCCGTGTTCGGCTCCGTGTTACTAGCGCCTAGGTTCCGCATGGTTTGGACCCGCCTCATTCGCTGATGTGATGAAATCGAGTCCCGACCCGATCTCATCCGATTTGTGCCAATAACAAGAGAAATATGTCATACTTTGTTCATAGACGATCTAGTGAGTGTGGCAATGTGAAAATAGGGTAGGCTGTGCCCTTTCTTTCAGAAAACCGCGCAGCAAGCTGCTGTCCCTTCACAAGGATGGGAGTACGGGCCCATATATAGGGTGAATGCGCCGAATGGGGCTGTGGTTACGCTAGGTGACTTGGGATCCTATTTTGAACGTGCGTTCGTCGTGTCAAACCTACTATTACGGGCAAGAAGTGGGTTTTTCATAGATATTGGTTATAACTTCTCCTTTAGGTAGCGTATTGACCTAGATTGGTACGGTTGTCTCGAAGGCTTACCTACCACTTTTTCGAGTGGGTGGTAGAGTCGAGAAGGTAAGGCATGACAACCTGGTAGTGATATTCTGCTGATTCTGGATCTAAAGGAAACTAACAAATTTGGCTAAGAAATCCCCACAGACGGCACCAAATTGGTTAACCCAAAAAAAGTGTTATAAACCCTTTTGTTACACTAGTTATCAGAAATATAGAAGGTAAATCTTAGCCAAACATAATTAACTCCAGCTCCAAATATATATCGAATGCAAACATAGGAGAAGAACAAGAATGTATAATATTCCTTAAAATAATCAATGCACATCGAATGTGAATAACCGGCTTACATCTGTGATGGGAATGTATCATAACCGTAGACGCCAAGAAGGGAAAGCCCAGGAACTATTCATGACCAGGAGATTCCTCTCGATGATTCCATAGTGATGACTATCGAAAAGTACCCCCCCCCCCCCCCCCTTGGGCTCTATTCCCCCTCTATATATATTGACAGTTTTTCCTTTTATCCAACGGTCCTTGACCGGCATACTTTCTGCTGATTGTATCCTTCGTCGCTCGCCCAAATACTACGCTCGTTCTGCGATGTAAGCTTTCCGACGGTTTGACCTCGGCAATGACCGAGGTGTTATTTTGCTATCACGTCCCGCGGGCATGATCACGACTTGGTCGGCCCCTTGTCGTTCTTTTTAAGAATATCCTATGGTCAGATTTTGACCCATACAAGCGGTATTCCTAAACTTAATAAATGTTAAAGTGGTAAACTGATTTACTCTTTTTTAGTAGGAAACTCTTTCAATTAATATGCATAACCATAGGGATTTTTCACAACGTTCTGCTAAGATTTTTTTTATATATTTTATTCAGGTGTAATAATTAAATGGCTATCAGTAGGTAAAACGTAAAATGCAAATTCCTTTTCATATTAGTGTCAATGGTTCGGTTCGGCTGGTTATTTTATAAATTTTGTATCATACCAATTTTTCAGTTATTCTATTATGTATAATCAAAATTAGATTTTTTGAAACCGTCCCAATCATGTCGATTTCTCTTCGGTATCGATACAGTTTGATAAATTTTCGGTAATTTTTTTAAATATCATGTAAAAGTCACTAGTAGAAGTAGAATGCAATAACATACGTACTTTTATATGACTTAGCCAAACTCTGTAGATATTTTTACAGTTTAAAAGGTGATGAATTAAGAAAATATGAAAGATGGCTAGAGTATAGATCCATCAAATATTCTACAGCAGCGTAAACGAAACTAAACAAATATAACGAAAATATAAATCACATGAGTGGGAAAATGTTAACCAAGTTGGGATTCAAGAATAAAGTCTATAGAAGATTAAACATTCCAAAAAGATAAATCTAATTCATACGAAAGGAAATATATTCAATACATTGTAGGTTGATACTCCTAATCGCTACAATACCTTGTGTCTTGCTAGTGAATATGCTGAAAATAATTTAGTTTTAATAGAAGTAGCATAATAGATTTGGGAATTAGGATTTTGAGTTTAATTACTTGTTGGCTTGTAAATATTTCATAATTTCAAGGCCCAAGAAAAAAATTAATGTTTTATAACTTTTTAATTTAACATATTAATATATTTTTCACATTATAAATTTATTCGGTATTTTTCGGTTTATTTTCATAAAATAATAAACTTACCCTAATTATCGGTACGTTTATAGATTTATATAAAAATTTACCATTTTATTAAAAAACCAAAAAATCAGTTCGGCATGGTACGATTCGATCGATTTAGTCGATTTTTAAATATCCATCGACAGCCCTACTTTACACATAGAATAAGAAGTATTTAACACCAAAGAGTCTACAAATTAATTATAGTCCAAGAAGAAGTGAATTACATAACAAATAGATAATCACAAATTAAGAGCTTTTACGGTTGTTAGACCCCACATCATTATTTACTTATATATAACTCACTATGTCGTCATTTTCCCAACTAGAATTGACAATTGTCCACTACTCTCCTTCTTAGCCTTACACTTCCTCTTCTGCATGGCTTTGGATGTCGCCATGTTTTCTCAATTTTCTTAGCACAGTTCAGTAACCTTTTCCCCTTATTTTCAGCATCGGTCAATCTTTACCCCTCTACCCCACCCCAACTTTGTTTTTATTCATTATATATACAACCTTACAAATCTTTTCTAAAGCCCCACCAAAACTTCTCTCTACCTCTTTGTACTACAACCATGAGCAAAGTGGTTGCTTTTTCGCTTTTTCTTCTGTTTTTGTTCCCAATTTTAGTTTCATCCGAATGTACGTGCGATGAAGATTCTGAGGACAGAAACAAAACAGAAGCGTTAAAATACAAATTGGTAGCCGTTGCTTCGATCTTGTTAGCGGGCGCCATAGGTGTATCAATTCCAATTCTCGGCAAAATATTCCCGGCATTACACCCAGAAAACAATATATTTTTCTTCGTCAAAGCTTTCGCGGCGGGCGTGATTCTCGCCACGGGTTTCGTTCACATATTGCCCGATGCATTCGAGAGCTTATCTAGCCCTTGCCTTCCTGAAAAACCGTGGGGTGATTTCCCGTTTGCTGGGTTTATAGCAATGGTTGCGGCAATTGGGACAATGATGGTGGATTTGGTAGCTATGAGTTATTTTAGGAGATCTCATTTAAAGAAACAAAAACCTGTGAATAGTGATGAAGAAAAAGAGAGTGGTGGTATAATTAATCAGAATAATCATGTTCATGTACATACTCATTCAACTCATGGACATGCTCATGGCTCGGTTGTGCCATTAGAAGAGGGTTCTGAATTGGATTTATCTCGTCGACGAGTTATCTCACAGGTACATATATCTAGATTCATCAAAATCCCCTTAATTCCCGTATGCCCTATTTTTTTTGAGTAATTTTTTGCGAGTCATTAGAGTTAATTGACAGGCCTTTTTGACCGTCGAGAGTTATGATAGGAAGCGCTCTTATGGGCTCCAATCAGGACTAGTCCGGTATGCAATGGGGTACAGAATATCGGGTGGAAACCAACAAAATTGACAAGGATATATGTGCGTCATAAAATAATATTAAGAGACAGAAATAATTGCATAAAAAATGACGGAAGTTTTGCTAGTATTTTCTTTAATTTGAGATACAAAACATTGTTTTAACATAAAATAAGTAGTGTTGGATATGTGAAACGGTTCCTAAATTGGAAGTGGAGATAAAGTTACAAGTTGTATAAAGCGAATATGCAATCAAGTGGCAAAGGAAAAAAAACGGAACAAAGAGATTTTATTGATTTTTGCCTATTTAAATTTTTTTGTGATTGAAATGTTAGCACTCATATGTTTTTCTTTTTCTTTTTCTTAACAGGTTTTGGAATTGGGAATTTTGGTCCACTCGGTGATTATTGGTGTATCTTTGGGTGCCTCAGAATCTCCCAAGACAATTAAACCCCTTGTAGCGGCATTAACTTTTCATCAACTTTTTGAAGGCATGGGTTTAGGAGGTTGCATATCTGAGGTATACTATCTTGAGCTCTGAAAATAAATTTTACTTATAAATTCTCGTGAAATTAGATGAGGTGCGAGCAAGCTGACGTGAACATCATGATTTAAAAAAAAAGGGATAAATTCATAAGTTTTATAAAATCTTGATATTGTGTATAAACAATGACATTTAGAGAAAAAGACCAACAAGGGTTGTGGTGGAGTGCTAAATACTCCTTCATCCTTAACCAGATGTCTCGAGTTCGAGCCCCTAGATATGGAGTCGCCTTTGTTAGGGAACGCTTTACCGCAATGTGGGACTTCCCGATGCGAATCCGGATTTAGTCGGGCCCCAATGTAGTACCGGACAACGGGTGAGAAACCAAAAAAAAAAAGACATTTAGAGAAAAAGAGTTTTAAAGCATAAGTTCTTTTTGGGATATCATAAGTTGTTGGCTAAATTATTTTGATATGATTGCATGAACAGGCAAGATTCAAGGTAAGAAAAACAGCAATAATGGCAATTTTCTTTTCCCTGACAACACCAATGGGAATTGCAATTGGCTTTGGAATATCAACAGTGTACAGTGAGACAAGTCCAACAGCTCTCATGGTTGAGGGCATTTTCAATTCAATTGCTGCTGGAATTTTGGTTTACATGGCTTTAGTGGATCTCCTTGCAGCAGATTTTATGAGCAGTAGAATGCAAGATAGTCCAAAACTTCAAATTGGAGCTAACGTTTTTCTTCTTCTTGGGGCTGGTTGTATGTCACTTTTGGCAAAGTGGGCCTAAACAAAAAAAATCTAGAGTTAGAACATAGGAAATAAACAAGTTTTTTTTTTTAATTCTTTTTGTAGTTTTTTTAGGTCCCTTATTTTAGCTTTTTTGATCTTCAGAGAATGCCGGAATTACAAAGAGTAGTTCAAATTATTTACAAGATCATGTCTTCTCTTTAGAAAATGTGCAATTCTTTGATTTTTTGTTAAAGCTCGAGTGTGAATTAGCAAATCATTTTTTTTAGTAAAATTGATTGGTAATCGGCAGGATAATAAAACGAAAACGCTGAAAATCTCAATTAAAGTTCTAAGAAGGATTAGCTTTTATTTATAACTTTTTTTTATTTTAATCTTTTAAAAATGCATGAGGGTGAATTTTTTTCGAACATGAGGGTGGAATAGCAAATCGTGTTTTAGTAAAGTTGATTGATGATTGGCAGGCGATATAAAAATGAAGTACTAATATAAAGGTATAAACGACAATACCAAAAATATCAATTAAAATTGCAAACAAAATTTAAGGTATGTTATTACCTAGTTTCGGCATGATTATCCAAGACATCTTAGTGATGAAAAAGGGTGGGTCAAAACACAAAGTGGTTGCGCATATGCTCAAAAAGGAAGGTTGAATACGTAAAGAGGGATCGAAACTTTGATATTCTAATCTGGGAAATGGGCCTGTAATGTTTGCATTAGAGCTGAGTACTGTATTTCATCAAAACGTCGAACATCTCTAGTAAACGAGTCGAATGAAAGAGGCTTAACTAGCATATCATCAATATAAATTTTCATAATTTTACCAATTTGCCGTTCGACATTTCATTAACAAGCCTTTGATAAGTGACTCCGGTATTGCTAAGCCCGAAAGGCATCATACTATAGCAATAAGTGCCAAAATTTGTGATCAACGAGGTTTTTTCTTGATCCTCTTGGTGCATCCTAATTTGATTATACCCAGAATACGCGTAAAAAAATTCATTAACTCATGCCCGACTGTTAGCATCGATCATTTAGTCAATGTTCGGTAACAGGAAAGAGTTTTTAGAGAATGCCTTATTCAAATCTTTATAATCTACACACATTCTAAATTGGGAAACTTACACAAATGTCCCAAATAAATCTCAACTTACCAACCTCTAGCCATTAGTCATAGACTTACCAAAACTAGCCAACAAAAATTAAAAAACCAAATAATAGGGTTCTTTCTCTCAAAGAATCACATGCAAAAATCACCTTCCATATTTTTAAGCGTGATTAGCAACATTAGACACAAGACGGAAAGGAAATTTCATGGACGGGGTAGCAAATAAGGTGATGAAATACAAAAATCTATACAATATTCCAAAAATCTAAACAAAAAAGGAACTTTTTCGATGGGTATAGTTGAAATTCATTGAAAATATATAGATAAGTCAATATACAAAATTTGAGGAAGATTGGAGGTGATTTGGACTGGTTTTGTATCAAAATTCGTAATTAAATCGAGTTCAAAAAAGTCTTCTGCGACACATGTATCACGCATGTATCACACACACAGGTATACATGGATATACATGTCATACACAATTGATACAAATATGATACATATGTGATACACAAATGATACACAGTGTGGTACACATATCATTTTTTTTCATGTTCAACTTTTACTTCGAATTTTCAATTCAAACCACCTCAAAACTTCACCAAATCATCCCAAAACTGAGATTCAAGCTCCTTAAGTTGTGCCCAATCTATTATAATAACACCCACTCAAAACAAAGCAAAAATTTGATATTTTTTGCTACAAATAGCTAATTGGCTAATTTGGCTAATATTAGTAATATTTTATCAATTGGCCAAATTTTGTAATGAGCTACTTATAAATGGACATAGCTGGTAATTTCCCTTCTAAATTTATTATTCTTAGAAAAAATCACTACATTAGCTAGCCAGTCAGGATAATTTACCTCGCGAATTGAACCTATATTTAATAATCGGGTTACCTCCTCTTTAACAAACATGTTCCTGACATCGGCTATCAGCCGTTTCTTTTGCTTTACCGGCGGAAAATTGGGATCCAACCTTAACTTATGGACAACCACATCTAATGGGATACCTGTCATATGAGAGCATGCAAAGCAATCAAAGTTAGCTTTCAAAACTCAATAATTTTAAGCCAGAGTTTGGGATTTAATCTCGTTCCTAGGTAAACCTTTTTTATTTGGGAATTCTGCAAACAAAGCAATTTGTTCCAGTACCTCTGCGGTAGACTTTGAAGCATCTACTTCCTCCGGTACTTGGAAAGATTACGACACCTGATAAAAATCCGATGACTCCTCTTCCCCATCACCTTCAACCGGAATAGAAGAGGATACCGGTTCACGTAGTTGCTATTTATTCGCTCCTTCCGCCTTGCTGCTGGATAAGGTTACTGTATTCATTTCTCTTGTTGCAAGTTGATCACCTTTGATTTGCTTGATCTTGTGTTGGGAACTTCAACAACTGATGATAAGTTGATGATACAACCTTCATTTCATAAATTCAAGGCGTGCCAAGGAACACATATATACTAAAAGTTCAGTTCCTAAAGTTACCATTTACCAACAAACCAAAATAGGATTTCCTAAGTAACCTTCTAGCATATGAGGTTCGGGAGATGAAAGAACACATAGATAAGGCAGAGACATGTTTGAAAGTTTTCAAAATCATACGAGTCTCACAGATATAAGCTCTAAGTATAACCTCTAAGAGACACACAAAGTTATAGTTTGAACACTGTAACGCTACGGCCGGTTGTTTTGAGAATGAACATCCCGCTCGGCGGCTTAAGGCCTTGAGCAGCTTCTTATTATGTGTTATGACTTGCGTGCGTGGCCGAGTTCAGTTATCGGATGATTCGGAGTCAATTTGGAAGAAGAATTCATGTTTTAGAAGCTTAAGCGGTAAGAGTTGACCGGAATTTGACTTTTGTGTAAACGACACTGGAATGGGGTTTTGATGACTCCAGGAGCTTCATATGGTGATTTTGTACTGAGGCGTACGTCTGAATTTGGATTTGGAGATCTGTAGGTTAATTTGAAGCGTTTCGGCAAAAGTTGGAAAAGTTGAAGTTTTGGAAGGTTGAGAGGTTTGACCAAGAGTTGACTTTCATGATATCGGGCTCGAAATGCAATTTCGAGAGCTTGGTTAGCTCTGTTATGTCATTAGAGACTTTCATGCAAAATTTGACGTCATTCCGGATTGATCTGGTATGTTTCGGTACGAGTTTTGGAATTGGAAGATTTGAAAGTTCATAAGTTCTGTTATGTCATTAGAGACTTTCATGCAAAATTTGACGTCATTCCGGATTGATCTGGTATGTTTCGGTACGAGTTTTGGAATTGGAAGATTTGAAAGTTCATAAGTTTGATTCTTGGTGCAATTCGTAGTTTTGACGTTGTTTGATGTGATTTGAGACCTCGAGGGGGTCCGTGTTAAGTTATGAAACTTGTTGGCATGTTTCGACGGGGTCCCAGGGGCCTCGGGTGTGTTCCGGATAGGCTACAGGCCATTTCTCTATGTTGCTGGACTGTTGTTTTGCTGGTATCTGGTTTCCTTAATCGCGTTCGCGCCAATTCCTCCACGGTCGCCCCAATTCCTCCGTGTTCGCGTAGTGTAATTTTGGAGGCAGGAATATTTCTTCGCATTCGCATACTACTGTCCGCAATCGCGTAAGCGTACATCCCCCCTTCAATGCGTTTGCGTTTACCGGTCCGCGTTCGCATATCATAGCCCAAGCTGGTTCCCTTTTGCGATCGCATTCCCTGTTTCGCAATCGCGTAGTACGTTTCTTGGGGCATCAGTGCTTTCCTTCTACGCGATCACATGTACCTATTCGCGATCGCGTAGTACAATTTCTGGCAGTGCACCTTTCCTTCTTCGCGATCGCAGTTCGTCTTCGAGGGTTAGCCATTTTTATCATTTTTGGAGTTGTGGAGCTCGGTTTTGAGCGATTCTTCCTGGGTTTTTCAAGCAAACCATTAGGGTAAGTGTTCTTCACCCCAAATTTATTATATTCCATGATCCCATCTTTATTTTTATCTTATAATTAGTGTTTTGAGTTGAGAAAAATGGGAATTTTTGAAGAAATCTTTCAAAATGCAAAATGATGATTTGAGGGACGAATTGGTATCGGAATTTGATAATTTTGGTATGGTTGAACTCGTATCGGAATGGGTGTTCGGGTTTTGTGAAATTTGTCAGGTTCTGAGGTGCGGGCCCGGGGGTTGACTTTTTAGTTTTTGTTAAAGATCGAGACTTTATTATTCGAGATTGTCTCTTATGAGTTTTATTTATGATTTGAAGTTATTTTGGCTAGACTTGGGCCGTCAGGAGGTTATTTCACTCGAGAAGTTTATTTTAGAGTAGCAGTCTATCTTCCTTGAGGTAAGTATCTTGTCTAACTTTGTGTGGGGAACCCTTTAGGATTTGAGTCTTTGATGTTAATTGTATCATGTAAAATCTGTGTACGCGAGGTGACGAGTACGTGCTAGGGCTTATTTATGGAAAGTTGACCTTTTAAGGCTCTTAGGTCCTTATGTTCACTAGATATGAAGTTGTTTTGTTATGATTAAGTTCCCCATTTACTAGTTTTACCTCTACGTGTTTTAATTGGAATTAATTATTTCATATTCCACTCTTATTGCCTATTTGACGCTCGTGTGCCTTAACTGAAGTTGTTGCCTCTTCAATTGCCATGCTATCCTTTCCTAATTGTTATCCTTAATTGAAATTATTATTATCTATTCTGTAATTGTCCATCCTTAACTGAGATTATGATGATCTTTTCCGTTGCTTATCCTTAATTGAATTGGTTGTATCTCTTTCGTAATTGCTCAACCCTAAATGAAGTTACTTATCCTTTATCGTAGTTGCCTCATCCTTATTTGGAATTATTGACTCTTGTTATCTCCCTTGTTTTCGAATTGTACTTTTGTGGAGTCGAATTGTGCTCTTGTGGAATCATATGTTACGTACTATTTCTCCCTTGTTGAGTTATTCTTATTGAGACTAGTATTCTCTATTTTGTTTATTCTTTGTGAGCTTGTTCTACTGCTTCTTATGTTCTAAAGCTCTTGGGTTGATTTACTTGTCGTATTCTCGTGTATTGTTGTGGTTGTTGTTGTGGTACTCAGTTTTGTTGAGCCGAGGGCTATGCGCGGTTGTGGTATTGAAGCTGTTTAGAGAAAATATTGTGGAATATGGGCACATATTGTGAAGGCCATTCTATTGTGTTGTTGTGTTTTTGGCACGTGATATTGTTGGGAGAATTTGTTCAGGTGTTTGCACGAGGCTTCTGCCGTGCTATTGTTACTATTGATTATGCACATGCGGCGTGACAAGACGGGCTATATCTGTGTATTTCTACATGTGGCGAGATAAGGAGGGAACATTACAATGCGCGTGCAGCGAGACAAATGGGCTTTTACTTTATTATTGTGCACGGGGCGAGACAAGGTGGGCTATGTCGGGGATTTATGATGACTTCTGATGGCCTGAGGGCATTGTTGTTGTTGATATTTGTATAGTGGCGTGACTAACCTATGTGATTTTTAACTTGTGCAAATTGTGGGAATCGTTCTTGCGTGCCGTTTATTTTCTCTACTCTTACTAGTTGGTCTGAACTGTGATAGAACACTTGCACAAGCATACACGTAGTTAGTCACCCCTATCAGTTTAAGAAGATGTGATGATATGCTATAATTGCGTATTTTAGTCGATTATTACACTCTAATTTACTGCACTTTAGTTGAGTTTGCGCTTTAATCTCTAGTGTTTTGCACTAACGGTGTGTTTTATGCCTTGTAGTTGTGATTCCGAGCTATATAGATGTTATGGAATGAATTTAAGTGATTTGAAGCTTTGAAGTCTGAGTAAAAGATCAAAGAATTAAGCCGAGATCGTGTTCGGGGGTCAAATTTGATAATTAAGTACGAACGAAGACTTAAGGAGGCATATTGCGCACTGTCTAGTAAAATAGACATAACATTTTTCTCAGAACTCCATTTGGGATCCAAAATATATGGTTGGAAAGATAATTCAAAGGGATACAACTTTCTTGTTTTATGTTTTTCCAAATTCCAAACAGAACAGGGTGAAAAACGCGTTCGAAACCGTGACCGCGGAACTGACCGCGGCAGAAATCAGAGAGCTTGTCTGGCCGCGGTCCTACCGCGTTTTGACCACGGCCGCGCCTCTCCAGGCTTCAAAAAGAAGTCCTATTTCGCCCGGGACAAGTTTATTTCGGCCCTACACTATTCCAACTTGTATAAAAGGGGTCCTAAACCTATTTTGAAGGAGGGGGGACATATTTTGGACATAGATTCGACCTAAGGAGGCAAGAACACATTGGGAGCAAGGCGGAAAATTCTTCTACGAGTTTTTCCTTCCTCTTCCTATTTTTCATTGTCGGTTATGACTTTTAGTATTGTAGTTTTACATACTATTATGAATAGCTAATTTGTTATCTAGAGTTTTGATAGAACCTTTTGTAGGATAAATTCTTGTTATGTTTTTATATAATTGAGCCATAGCTTTTCTCTATTTGTTCAACTACGTTTATATTGTGGTTGGTTGAAGAGCTCTCAATTAGCTGTGCCTATTTAGTATGAATAACTCGGGAGAGAGTGCATATTTAGATAATTGTTAAACAACACCACTCCCAAAGTATATAAGGGATCAATAACTAAGGGTTTAAAGGCGGGATTAGGGATAACGAAGCCTTGGGTGCGATCTGAAGTGAGCTGTATTAAAAGCCAGCTAGTGTAGCTCGGGAGAGCGCGTCTAGTAAATTATCGTAATTACTCGGGAGAGATTTACGGTAATAAGAGTGCTCATGATCGGTAGAGAATACTTAGGCGAAATTATAGAAGACATAGCGGGAAGAATTCCGACAATAGGGGAAATCATAACTCTAGACCTCCTTAATCTTTTCTCTAACCCTCAGTATCGTTAGTTGTTAATTTACTATTTTAATTTGTTAGTTAAGTAGATAAACACAAGAATCTTAATATCTATAAGTTAGGAATTGTTCAAGCTTGTCTTCTTGGTGATAGTGAACAGCTATAGCTAAACCTTAGTTCTCTGTGGGATTCGACTCCGGACTTGTAAACCGGATTATATTTGCAGCGACCGCTTAGTCCTTTTTATAAGGCATAGTTGGGTGAGATCAAATGTTGGCGCCGTTGCCGGGGAACTAACGAAGTGGTTGTAGGTGTACATATTGCTAGGTTTCAAGTTTGAACTTTTATTTTAATATTTAATTTTTTTTTATTTTAGTTTTATTTGTTTATTTGAGAAACATGACATCATGGAATTATGAGAATTTTGTTGTTGGTAATTCTACTTTTGATCCTCCTTATGCATATTGTGAAGGAAACCACCCAGGGCAAAATTATCAAAATATTCCTGAAAGCGAGTTTTGTGCACCAACTCAATCTTATGTGTGGAATGTGTGTGATATGTGTGGTGGTCAAGATGGTCACTTTCACAGTTGTGCTTATATTTCTTACTTTCCCCCAACCCCTTACTTTGATGGTTCTTCTTTTTCTGGTGAAGTTAATAGGAACAAAGAACCTAGGGAAGCTGACCTAAAGAAGCTCAAAGATATGTTAAAGTGCATTTTGGAACAACAGAGTAAATTACTACTGCGGCTAGAAAGGCAGGAGGAAACTATTCACAACTTGAAAGTTAACATGAGTCAACTGGTTGAAGTTTTTAATGCTCAACAAGCCAATATGGTGAATAGTATCCAAGAAGAGCGTGAATTAGATACAGAAATTGATGAGCTAGAGGAGGAGGCTAGAGTAGAACACCAACAATCAATCACACTAGATTTTGAGGATGTCGATGTTGTAGAAGAGTTACTAGAGTCAACCAAGGATATTGAGGATACATATTTAGTTGACTCTATTGTCATTAGTGTTGAGAATGTAGATAGTCCCAATGTTCATGTAGTTGAGCGCATTGGTCCTCACTCCAAGCATTTTTCCACATTGTGTTTAGATGATGATATGGAAATAGAATCGTCCGAGCCATTTAAGGAGTCAAGGAATGATGAACAAAGTGCTTACATTCCGGAATTCTTCTTGCCAGAAAGTCGGGATTACACACCTCATATAAAGGCCAAGAAGTGCAGAATACTACATTATTTTATTGGGCTAGTCAGATTCGTTCCACCACCCCAGGAGCATGATCATAGAGCAGAATCAAAACTTGGGGTCCGATTCATATGTTCAAAGTGGAGGCAGAAAGTGATTCACGTCGTGCCACGACGTTAAATCAAGCGCTTGTTGGGAGGCAACCCAGCTTTATTGCTTTCTTTTTTTTTTTAATTATTTTAATTGTATTATTTTTGTAGTGTCAATTTTTTTATTTTCTAGGAGCATGGAAAGCAAAGGTATTGGAAGGATGCATCAGCAAACCAAATGGTTGGAACTAAGTGTGAGGTACCCACACGAAGGACCAAGCTTGGGAGAAGTCTGAGTACCCCATGAACTGCTAGTGCTTCGGCCTTTGGCCTACCAAGGAGTTTCTTTTACCCTCTTGTATGTATGGGTGTACATTGGGGACAATGCACAACTTTAAGTGTGGGGTGAGGAGATTGTCTGGGTGATTTTTCATGCTACTTTAGTTGTGTTTTTTTTTAAAAGATTGGACTTTTCCTGATGACGGATCTTCTAGACAGTTTTCTTGAGGGAAGTAAGTCTAAAGAAAATACCAAAAAGATTTTTTGTTTTGTTAGGTAGTGTAGCAATTACCCCTTGGTTTTTCTTTAAACCACGGTTCTTTTCCAAGGGTTTTATTTGAATCGGGTGTAGTTAGTTTTTTTTTGGGAATAGGAGCCATTGTGTTTTGTTTTGAAATGAAGCAATATCTCTTGACTTTGTTATGCCTTGAGAATAGTGAGTACTTTGGCTGTGACGCTTAGGCTCAGTTTTTGACTCTTGTTGTGAGCACGTGATTTTTGCCACGCTTAAATCTCTCCTATAAAATTCCTTAGAATTAGAATTTTTCTTTTAATATTTGAATTTTTAGGAATACTTACATAATTCTTGTGTTTGTTTGCATTTTTGTGTGCATTCTTAGTTTGATATAATTCATAAAAATACAAAAGAAAAATAGTGCATTTGCATTTAGCACCCCATTTAAATATTTTTAGTTTTATTAGTTAATTAACATTACAAAAAATGGAAGAAAATAACAAAATAGTCCTTTTGTATTTTTACTTTTAATTTTGATCCTTCCCTTAGTATTCTTTTAAAATTAGGATTTAGTTGATCTTGAAAATTAATTAGTTTAATTTTAGAATTAAATCAGGTCTGTTAATTATTTTTAATTTTGTATTTTTTTTACAAGAATTTGAAAAATGGAAAAAATGAGAAAAATGAAAAGAGAATCAAAAAGAATTTGAGTATGTTAATAAAATGCCCCATTTTGGGCCAACCCAACAGAAAATCCAAAGCCCAAACAAAACAAACCCCCCAAACCCGGCCTCAATCCAGCCCAATCCGCACCCATACCCGGTCCAAACGCCCAAGCCCTTGAGACCAGCGAAACGACGTAGTATAGGAATCATACTACGTCGTTTTGAGTCGTTTTATGCCAAATTAATCCAAGCCCTCCATCCACTCTAATCCAACGGCCCTGGTTCAATCTTAGCTATTAAATAAAATTGTCCAAAATCCTTCAGAAACCCTAGAGACAAAACTTATCCTCCTCGTACCCCTGTTCAACCTCACCGCCTTCCGCCGCAAACCGCCGCCGGAAATCACCAACGGCGGCGGCCGGTCTCCAATCTCGTCCAAAACTACACCATAGCACCCTCTCATCCTCCCCATCCCGGATCTGAACCTAGTTTTCCCCAAAAGTTAGCCAAACTGTTCGAATAACCAAATCTATGGACGCCGCCTCCGCCGCCCACGGCGGCGCCACCACCCTTTGCCACCAAATTCACACCATATACTCTCCTTACCCTCCTCTACCTAAATCCTAAAACAATTCTCCCTAAATCCAACTCAAACCTTACGAATTTTAGATCTAGGGTTTGAAGAACTTTACCTAATTTTGGATTTTCAAGTATTTGATTGACTTTCAATTAATGTTATTCGTTTATTTTTGGGAAATAAACACATAACATTAGTTGGAAGTAAATTTCGAAGATTCAATCAAATAGAAGACCAAAATCAGTGAGTTTCTGCTTGATTTGATTATTTCGTTTTTTTTATTCTGTTTTGATTTTATTTTTGTTCTGATTATGCTCTTGTGTTTGTTTTGATTTGTTTTAGTTTAAATGTCTGTTTTGTTAATCCTATTTTGTGATTTCTGATTTTTTTTCGTTTAATTGTTGTTCGATTCTGTTCTATTAGGCTTGAATTTCTATTTTTATTTTTAGGGCAATCCTGTTAGTCAATCCTGTTTAGTCATGGCTTGATTTTTATTTGTTATTATTTCAGTGTTTGGTTTAGTAATTTCTCATTGTTGTTGTTAATTAGATTTAATTAGTTTTAGTCTGTTTGGATATAGCTGAATTAGATTTGTTGGTCTAACTATAGTTACTGACTAGGGTAAAAGAGGTTGAGGTTTGGTTTAGTATTAGGTTAGTAATCCAAATTAGGTTTAGGGGTAGTCTAGGTACTGAGAATTGGATAGGAATGCTGTAGTTTAAGCTAGAACACCCTAGAATCTTCTAAAATAGGGCCTCAATTATAATTTCAAGAACTTAGGATAATAACTTAGGCAACAAGTCAAAAATTCTAAGGACTAACTAAGCAAAAATTTGAAAATAAAAGAGGGACTTAGGGGTAAAGTGAAAATCTGAAGGCAGCCCTAATTTTGCCTATAAAAGGGCATTGCCTTGCCTTACAATAGAAGTTTTTGAACATCTGAAAATTCCCAAAAAGAGTAAATGACCTGAAAATTCCCCCCAAAAAACTCTAGCCTCTAAAATTCCCTCCCAAAAATATTTTATACAAGCTTAGCATTGGATTTTTGAATTTAAAATTAAAAAAATACTACTTGATCTTAGATCTAAATTTCCAGAAAAAACCAAAAAATTTTAGCAAAACTCCAAAAAACTCAAAAAAAAAAACATTACTGTTCCATCAAAGTTTCTTCACAACAATTTCGAGTTTCAGTTTAAAAGTTGAATTCCTAGCTCATCTAAGGTAAAAAATGGTTTCAGCACTTCAGTTTTCAGTGATTAAGGTTCTCCTAAGGTTTCTGGGGTTAATTTCGAGTTAAATTTGAGTTTTCAAGTCCATTTGCTAGTTGTTGAGTTGCTGAGGTTCATTTGACACTAATCCTGAGATTGGAGATCAGTTTCGAACTGTTGCTGCTGATTTTGTTACTGCTGCTACTAATTCCTTCTTCTCCATTATTGTAATCCCAAGGTACATTTCCTGAATCTCAAGCAATGTGAATATCCAATTGAAAGATGAAATGAAGCCTGTTGTCCGATTTAGTCGCAGAATTTGTTGTCTAGTGCTTGCGTATTTCGAATAGTTTCTTTTGATTCTGTTGCAGAACTTACTGTCCCATGTTTGTGTATCTCGAATAATCTCCCCGATTTGTTTAGCATCCACATTGTACCTATTCTGGACTGTAATGGACTGTGGGACTTTGAGTGTGTGCTTATTCATCTTAAAAACAGCACGCCTTAGCGTAAATAGTTTGATTTCTTATGGTAGTTTCAGTTTCTAAATTAGAAAAATGTCATGAACCCAGAGTTAAATTGGAAAGTCCATGTATATGCTCATATCCGTGTTAACTCAGGCTTGAATAAACATTTTAGTTTAAACATCAGTAATTTGGTTTTTCCTTTTAGAATCAAAAGATATGTGTTAGGCTTCAACATAGACGTCAATAGTTTCATATTAATCCTTTGAGCCCTATGAGCATTTGTAGTAACCAATTAGCTTGGATAAAATCTCAATATGAAAGTGAAGTCAGATGATCAATAACCCGTTGATATAAAAGTGTGCATTGTGTTCCTTTGTTCCAAACGTATTGAATACACTTAGAATCACTAGTAGTAATTTTAACGGATCGTTTTTGTTGAATTGAGATTTCGCCTGGGTTAAAAATCAAGACTCAATAACCCAGTTTCAATTAGATGGGGCCTCCGCTCCACTGATGCGCAGCCCAGGCCCGGTTCTGACCCCCTCTCGTTTAGGCCTGGGCGCAGGCCTATTGCTGGCCAGTTATTTTGAAGAGTTGGATCATGATTCTTCTTCTTATTGGACCAAATTCGAAGCCCAAATGTTGAAGGGTTTTATTAAGACTATGAATTTAATTATGTGACACAATTCTAGGCCTTCTAAGTTAGGTAGCACACTTGAACTAAGAGGCTTCCCTCTTGTTTAAGTGTGGACTTGAACTTGAGGCCCAAATACTAATTAGTTAGGCCCTTTTAGAGACAAATAAAAATAGAAAATTATAGTTACTTCAGGACGTGCCTTTAAAATAAAAAGTGAGATGAGCATCGCCAAACAAAATGCATAAGTTGCGGGGCCCTCATTAAATGCCTAATTTAAAATACTTAAAATTCGGGGTATGCCGTTTAGCGAATTTCACGGCCCTCCGCAAAGATAATAACCCGTTAGTCGCTTTAAGCGCGCTTGTTAATAATTTTACCTTCTTAAATACGGGTGTGCATTTCATGTGACCCAAATCCAAATCCAAAAACGTTGAATAAGAATGTGTCGAGGATCCGGGTGCATTTCATGTGACGTGATCCGAAAACACATTTTTTAAACAGCGTTCACTTTCATAAAAATAATTAAAAGCGATAATTAATTATAAAATTGTACTGTAGGTTTGAACATGTATAAAAATCAGATTTTTAACCATTTATAATAATTTAAGCGACCGTGCTAGAACCACGGGATCCGGGGGTGCCTAACACCTTCCCTCGGGTCAACAGAATTCCTTATTCAGAATTTCTGGTTCGCAAATTCCAACTGGGAAGTCAAAATTTTCTTCGATTTGGGATTCAAGTTAAACCAGTGACTTGGGACACCAAAAGCCAATCCTATCCCAAGTGGCGACTCTAAAAACATAAATAAATAATCCCATTTCGAATAATGTCACTTTAAATGGAAAAACTCCCTTATACATTATCCTTCGGGGTAGGTGTGTAAAAAGGAGGTGTGACACTTGTATAAGTACCTTAAATTGTATGATCTTAAATTTGCTTAACTGCTCTGACTAGGGTGTCTTGATGAATCCAATCCTGAGTGAGTTATGTGCCATGTGTGTGTAAGGTTTTGTGATATTCTGTGCATTGCATTTGATGCCTAGAACTAGCCCCGTGTGTTTGCAAAGCGAAATAGTAGTTTTATTCAGTCTAGGAAGTGATATAGGCATTTCTTTGTTGAGCCAGATATGTATATTTTACCTGCCTAATTATTATGTATCGTAGTTAACCCCTTTGAGCCTGTAATCCTGTTTCTTTGGCAACCACATTACAAGCCTTACCCATTTGTTCGAATTAACCATCTATTTGAACCATTGTAACCTCTCATGAGCACTTCAATTGTTTATGAACTTTGTAAAAGTTAAAGTGTGGGGTGATTGGTTTGGCTTTTGAGTAGAACTAATGAAATAAGGAGAAAGGTGCACTGTTTTGAAAAAGGAAGAGACACTTGAATTGAAAACAAAATAGTTGGATTGTTGTGAAAAAAAAAATTCTTGATAAGTGGGGGCTCTTGACGTAAGTGTGCTTAAAGAAGTATTGGGTAATATATTAACGTGCTTAGGGAGGTGTAGTCACTCTTATATCTAAATGTATCCTACCCGTCCCGTAGCCTACATTACAACCAAATAAAGTCCTAATTGATCCAAGATTGAATGAGCTCGATTAGTGGAGTAGTACACTACGGGCAAGCTTATGGTGCATCTTTTGTGGTATATCTTGAGTTCCTAAGTGTTCTTAAATTTTATTGTGTGGAACTACTCTCTTTTGTTGTGTGAGGGCACTTGATTCATGAAGGAAATGTAATGTCAGTGACCTCTATATTAGAGTAAGTGGGTGATTTGTAAATAACGTGTGGTACTTGTGAGTCAAATTTTGAGGTGAAGATGCTACGCTTTGTGCTTAGTCTATTTTAAATACTCTTGGTGTGATGAGTTAGGAGAATTGTTTAAAAAGGTCGTGTCTATAAAAAAAGTATAGTTTGATTGCTCGAGGACGAGCAATGGTTTAAGTGTGGGGTGTTGATGATAGGCTATAATTGCGTATTTTAGTCGATTATTACACTCTAATTTACTACACTTTAGTTGAGTTTGCGCTTTAATCGCTAGTGTTTTGCACTAACGGTGTGTTTTATGCCTTGTAGGTGTGATTCCGAGCTATATAGATGTTATGGAATGAATTTAAGTGATTTGAAGCTTTGAAGTCTGAGTAAAAGCTCAAGGAATTAAGCCGGGATCGTGTTCAGGGGTCAAATTTGATAATTAAGTACGAACGAAGACTTGAGGAGGCATATTGCGCACTGTCTAGTAAAATAGACATTACTTTTTGCTCAGAACTCCATTTGGGCTCCACAATATATGATTGGAAAGCTAACTCAAAGGGCTACAACTTTCATGTTTTACGTTTTTCCAAATTCCAAATGGAACAGGGTGAAAACCGCGTTCGAAACCGCGACCGCGGAACTGACCGCGGCAGAAATTAGAGAGCTTGTCTGGCCGCGGTCCTACCGCGTTTTGACCGCGGCCGCGCCCCTGCAGGCGTAAAAAAGAAGTCCTATTTCGCCCAGGACAAATTTATTTCGGCACTACACTATTCCAACTTGTATAAAAGGGGTCCTAAACCTATTTTGAAGGGGGGGGGGGGGGTACGAGTATTTTGGACATAGATTCGACCTAAGGAGGCAAGAACACATTGGGAGCAAGGCGGAGAATTCTTCTACGAGTTTTTCCTTCCTCTTCCTATTTTTCATTGTTGGTTATGACTTTTAGTATTGTAGTTTTACATACTATTATGAATAGCTAATTTTTTATCTAGAGTTTTGATAGAACCTTTTGTAGGATAAATTCTTGTTATGTTTTTATATAATTGAGCCATAGCTTTTCTCTATTTGTTCAACTACGTTTATATTGTGGTTGGTTGAAGAGCTCTCAATTAGCTGTGCCTATTTAGTATGCATAACTCGGGAGAGAGTGCATATTTAGGTAATTGTTAAACAACACCACTCCCAAAGTATATGAGGGATCAATAACCGAGGGTTTAAAGGCGGGATTAGGGATAACGAAGCCTTGGGTGCGATCTGAAGTGAGCTGTATTAAAAGCCAGCTAGTGTAGCTCGGGAGAGCGCGTCTAGTAAATTATCGTAATTACTCGGGAGAGATTTACGGTAATAAGAGTGCTCATGATCGGTAGAGAATACTTAGGCGAAATTATAGAAGACATAGCGGGAAGAATTCCGACAATAGGGGAAATCATAACTCTAGACCTCCTTAATCTTTTCTCTAACCCTCAGTATCGTTAGTTGTTAATTTACTATTTTAATTTGTTAGTTAAGTAGTTAAACACAAGAATCTTAATATCTATAAGTTAGGAATTGTTCAAGCTTGTCTTCTTGGTGATAGTGAACAGCTGTAGCTAAACCTTAGTTCTCTATGAATCGACTCCGGACTTGTAAACCGGATTATATTTGCAGCGACCGCTTAGTCCTTTTTATAAGGCATAGTTGGGCGAGATCAAGATGGATCCTCATGTTATTGATCATTCCTACACACCCTAGTCTCCTTGCCTTATATGTGAGAATGGTTCTATTGGCACGTGAGTCGTCCGTGCCGTTGCCAATTGTAATGAAGGCACAACATGCCAAGTGTTTAGGGTTCACGAATTGGGACCCGTGACTTGTGAATATTTTGAGGTTTGGTGCCTCGTGGAGATTATTGGATAAACCTGGTGTGAAAGTGGTTATTCTTATCGAGTTGTACTTGTCTTTCCTTTATATGTTTTCATCGGATTTAAACTGTGCTCATCTTACTCTACTGTGTTATTACTTGGTGTGATCCGCTGCTAATTGTTGCTTCCATTGCCTATTGCAAGTACCGTATTATTGTTGTCATTGTGCGTAGTTTTGTAGAGATATCATCTCTGTTAGTTCTATACCTATACGTGTCCAGGTTATTCAGTCAAGTAGGTGTCTTGACTGACCCTCGTCACTATTCCACTAAGGTTAGTCTTGATACTTACTGGGTACTGCTGTGGTGTACTCATACTACGCTTCTGCACATTTTTGTGCAGATCCAGGTATTTCGGAACCAGTCGACCACTAGCTAGATGTACGGATCTTACTGCGGAGACTCAAGGTAAACCTGCTGCTGTGTTCGCAGGCTTCGGAGTCACCTTCTGATATTGTACTCACACTGTTTTATCTCTATTTCCAAAAGAGTTGTATTTATAGGTTTTCTCGCAAACTCAGTAGAGCTTAAGATTTGTACTACCGGTTTTAGGATTGTAACTCTTGTATAAAGATTTCTATTTTGCATTTGTCATTCGTTAATTAAATATGGTTATTATTTTAGTAAATATTAGGCCTACCTAGTCCCTAAGAGTAGGTGCCATCACGATATCCTACGGAACAACTGATGATAAGTTGATGGTACAGGCTTCATTTCATGAATTCAAGGCCTGCCAAGGAACACATATACACTCAAAGTTTAGTTCCTGAAGTTACCAACACACCAAAACAGGATTTCCTAAGTAACCTTGTAGGATATGAGGTTCGGGAGATGAAAGAACACATAGATAAGGTAGGGACATGTTTGAAAGTTTTCAAAATCATACGAAGAGTCTCACAGATATAAGCTCTAAGTATAACCTCTAAGAGACACAGAATTATATGATGGATTTAAATTAAAGTGACTACCTCTTAAATATAGTTTTTAATGATAACAAGGCTTAAAAGATCACAAACGAACCAGGAATTCATAGCATAAAAGTCCAAGGTAGAAATATCCTATAGATGATTTATACCTAATCTTAAGAACACAGAAGTTCCTACAGGGGAGGTTTAGCATGAAAGTCTAAGGCAAATCAGTCCTATATACATGGTTTATAAGTATAGCAATTAACAAATCAATCAGCATGTGTTCACCTAATTCCTAAAAAGAATAGAGGAGGTTCTACAGTCCATTACATACACATAGAGGAGTACAGTTACATGTGACAAAGATTCACATTTGAGGTGATTAAACCTAAGTGAACTCACAATATCAAACAAGAATTCTCATAATACCATATTAACAAGGAAGTCGCAGCAAAATTAGAACAATAGGTAACATGATACACCATCGTATTTCATAAATTTCAAATAACCAAGATCCTAAGTCATGTTTTCTAGAGTTTCTCACATAGCACTGGCATATAGGAATGAACAAGTAAAGTTTAATCTAAAAATGCTTGCATTAACAAATGGAGAATTAAGTTCATAGAAGCCTCAAAGGTCTCCGAGCAATGCTTGTACCGGAGGAGACTTTGAATGATACCAAGGTGGCCTTGGCTTTCACCCGGCCAAGAACACAATCAGACAACAATAATATTCAAAGAACCAGAACAAAATAAAACCAGTACGAGTGAGAGAGATAGTGACTAAAGTCTGCCCCTAGGGGAATTGGGGAGGGGGTTTATATAGCATTCGATTAGGCGAACAAACAAAGAAAGAAAATCAATCAGACTCAAACAAGGAAAAGGAAAATCACATGCAATTAGTAAGACGACCGGTAAAGGAAATAAATCGGCTTTCAAAACCTATTTGGGGTTCAACGACTGCAAATCGGCCTACGAGTGCGAGAATCATCCCCTTTTGCGTGTATAGACGAAATATCGTCTAAATTTCAAAGATTAAAGTTGATCGGGCATGATTCTAAGAGATAGTACTTGCCAAAATCGGGCAAGTACTAAGTAACATCACGATTGTATAAATAATAATGAGGTAACACAAATAAGCTAAGTATATCACAGGAGGATCCCATTATAGAGAGGGATTGGGGCTAAGGCGACTAGGGTTTAGTTTTCTGAGAGAAAGGAGCATGTGAGGGCGGCTGGAGCGGGGAAAATTAGTATCTAGGGTTTGGGACTAGGTTTATAAGTAAAGGGATCTGATGAATAATGGTCGTCGGATCAAGAGATTTGGACGGTCGAGATTTTAGATGGGGAAATGGGACTTTTTTCCGGGTTACATGGAGGTATAGGGTATTGGGTCATTTGGTTCGGGCCACAGATGTGTTAAATGGGATAGGGTCAGTTATTTGGATGATATTTGGTCCGAATTTTAACCCTGTATTGGGCCACAATTAAAAAAAACACACAAAAATTAATAAAAATAAATTATAAAATAGTTAACAAAATGATTGAAAAAAAGTTATTTATTAAATTAATACTTTTAAAATAGTAGATTATAATTGTATAAATATAAAAATGCTATTTTGACCTAAATAGCATAATGAATATAATTATTAAAAAATATAGGCTATTATCGCAAATATATGTAAATGGTATAAAAAATATAAGCAATTATATGAAATGATGTAAAATATTATAAAATATTCCTAAAAAATATAAATAAATAGTTTGGACAATTAATCACTCAGAAATAATTTTAAGGAGATAATAAATAGATATTTATTAATTAAAAATGCTAGGATCAATTAAAAAGCTTATAATATGAATAAATTAATTGTATAAAACTTCCATGATAATAATTTGATTAAAAAGTGTTATGAAGACAATAGATTGATATTTAGAACATGTCATGGAGTAGTAATGCAAGGAAATATTCAATAAATATTACTATATATATATATATA
>NW_017672137.1:0-6374 GCF_001879085.1 Nicotiana attenuata | reverse complement strand
TGTGTTATATATATATATATATATATATATATATATATATATATATATATATATACATACATACTATCACAAAGGCTAAGTGAAAAATCTGAGGGCAAAATTGAGTAACAACACGTCTAATACGTTCGAATCATGCCTAAACATTCCGCATTTTAACCAAATTTCATACACAAATTCCATTCAACCAAATAAATCTATCCAAAGTTCCGGAACACCAATCGGGACACGATAATATCAAAGTCAACTATCAATCAAACCTACAAATCCTCGAATTCTTCAAATCGCCAACTCTGGGCAAATAGAGTCAAAACATTCTAGGAAGCTCCAAATCCAAATTCGCAAGTACGTTTAAGTCCCAAAATCACCATACAAACCTATTGGTAACATCAAATCACCAATTCGAGATTGTCTACTCAAATCTTGGTCAACTCTTAAAATTTAAGCTTTTCAAAACGAAACTAAGTGTTCCAATTCACTCTCAAATATTCTCGAACCAAACCAACCACCTCCCACAAGTAACAAAATATCAAACAAATATACGGGAAGCATCAAATAGGGGAACGATGCTCTAATACACAAAATAATTGATTGGGTCGTTACATCAATTTGAAAAATACTTATGAACAACAATTTGTGTTTGTTTGGCCAAGCTTTTCAAAAAAGTCAATTTACAAATAAAGATACGAAGAGATTTACTTAATAGTTAATATTATATAAGTAGATATATAATCTCGAATATTTATTATTAAAGACAATAATTAAATTTTTTATTTGACTTAAGTAAAATATGAAAATAAAAAGGAAATTACTTTATTCTTTCAATATGATTTAAATATATCAAAAAATCATTAAACAAATATGAAAGTTCACCCCAAAAGTTATTATATATTACTTAAAAGTTTAAAATAAGTAAGATTATTTTGATATATATAATATTGTATTAAGGGTATTTTTGGTAAGAAGAAAATTTAAAACTGCTTCTACTTCTAGGGAGAAGTTATTTTTTTTGTTTCTCAAAAATTATATTTGCTTCTATCTAAAAGCACTTTTTCTCCTCGAAAATCTTGGTAAAACACCTTAAATTGAGAAAAAAAGTATTTAAAAAAGCACTTTTTCTCCTCGAAAATCTTGGTAAAATACCTTAAATTGAGAAAGAAAGTATTTAAAAGAAAAACAATTTTGGCCCTAAGAGAAGTTTGGTCAAACATTAATAATAATAAGAAGAAGAATTATTTGAATTATTATTAAGAAAAATCAAGAATCGTGTTTCTTGAAACCTCGTCTCCTATCCTATTTCGGACAGCAAAGCTCAATTCTTCATATATATAACTCTCTTAACACTGTTGCTACATTTTATTTCTATAATATTCTACAATTCCTTTGTCAGCATTCATATAATCTTTCTCTGTGGTAATTTCCTTGTTCCTTATTTTCTCCTGAATCAAGGAAACTCTGCTTTAATGGCGATCCTGAGTCAAGAAAACTCTGCTTTTGCTGAGAAGAAAAAGGTGGAGTTGGGGTTGGAACTTCCTAGGGATAATTCTAAATCTTGCATTACGGAAGAAAGTTTGCGGAGAGGTAATTTTGAAAACATCATCTCATATTTTCTTGAAGAGCATAAAAAAGATGAAGCCTTTAGAAACAATCCATACATTTGTGAACAAGCTGTTGATCAATATTACTATCTGCTGCCACGGTCTAAAAGAAGCAAACGCTTTAGAATGAAGCGTCCTATTCCTATTGTGTGTCCAGAAAACAAGAATCTCAAACTTCGAATTTCTCTCAAACGGAAAAGAATAGAAATAATCAGATAGTATAATTACCAACATATTTTGTGTTTTTGTTGATTTCTGTCTTC
Organism: Nicotiana attenuata; assembly: GCF_001879085.1. NCBI lineage: Eukaryota > Viridiplantae > Streptophyta > Magnoliopsida > Solanales > Solanaceae > Nicotiana > Nicotiana attenuata. The sequence continues at coordinate 4,516 of NW_017672137.1, read as the reverse complement.
TTTGTAATGGACCTGAATTTGTTCTGTACTTTCTCATTTCTAATCTTTATGCTAGTGATAATAGGTGAATTTGACTATAATCACGCACCGAATAACCACCTTCTTGTGAACTTTAATGTGGAAAAATGACAACAAAATGCTCTTATTGGTACTTTTCATGATTTGCAGGTGATATAGGTGTAATGAAGGCTAAGGAGCAGTTTGGAGTCAACTATTGATGAAAAAAAAGGCTAATTGTTGCATTTCCCAAGTGACCCATTCAAAACAGGCCAAATTGCCCGGGTACAGGGTCCACCGCGGTTCCACCGCGACCGCGGTGAAACCGCGGTGGAAGGCAGTCTCTGAAGGTTGAAGATTCCGCGAAGGCGTTTGACCGCGGTCCTACCGCGATCGCGGTAGAACCGCGGTGGGCACAGTAAACTTCGGGGACTTAAGTGTAAAACACGGGATTTTTAGACCTAAACCCTATTTAAAACGCTAGACTTTGCCCAAGAGAGGCAGATATTAATTTCTAAGGGTTCTTAGCAAGAAAAACAATTGTGAGAAAGTACTCTCAACATCTTTCTTCTTCTCTTTTGATTTTATGATGAATTCAAGCTTAGTTTATTCTCCCATAGTCATGAGTAGCTAAATTCCTTGTCTAAGGCTTTGATGGACCCTATTGGTGATGAACTTCTTGTTTATGTGAATACAAATTGCTAGTTTAATCTTTATTTGTTCAACTTCGTGTTCGTTGTAGTTAATTGACAGGATCCTCAATTGGCTGTGCCTATTTAGTGTGCATAACTTGGAAAAGAGTGCATATTTAGGGTTTTGTTGAACAACACCACTCCTAGATTATTAGAGGAATCTATAATTGCGGGTTTAAAGGCGGGATTAGGAATAACGAAGCCTTGGGTGCAATCTAAAGTGAATTGTGCTAAATAAAGCAAGCTAGTGTATCTCGGGAGAGTGCAATAGTAGATTACTGTGATTACTCGGGAGAGATTTACGGTAAGATTAGTGTTCATGATTGATAGAGGTGTGTGGGTAAATTTGTATGAGCATAAACAGAAGGGATTCCATCAATAGGGGAAATCATTGCCTTAGCTTTTTTCTCATAATTGTTTACAACCCTTTTTATTAGTTATAGCATTGTAGTTACTTGAAAGTTAGTTAGTAAAGAACACTCAATTGAGAATTTAAATATTTGGGAAGCTGATTCTGAAGACTTGGTGGGTCTGAAGGTTGCAACTGATAGGTTAACTCTCTGTGGGATATCGACTCCGGACTTGTAAACCGGATTATATTTGCAGCGACCGCATTGTCCTTTTTATAAGGCATAGTTGGGCGTGATCAAATTTTGGCGCCGTTGCCGGGGAGTTAACGGAATTATCAATTGCCATTGACAGAAATATAAAGATTCTTATTGTAGTCAGTTTCCTCTCTACCAACTTTTTCATTGAAAATTTTGATGGTTGTTGATCTGGGTACACAGGTGCATGCCTAGAAATTCTACGAGGACTGGAGAACTACTTGAAGGACTCACAGAACCCGAGAAGACATTCCGGGCATTGAATCGTGCAAACAAAAGACTTCAACAATCACAACAAAAACACCAACTCGAAATTGACATGGGAGACATAAACGACCCCAACGGGAACGTCAGAAATGATCAAATGGCACCTCCTGTGCCTGAAGGTGCACTTTATGACTGGGCACAACCCACAGCTGACAATCTGGCCACTGCCATTATTGTGCCCGCGATACAAGCTGAATCGTTCCAGATCACAAACAACATGCTACACTTGTTGCAGAACAAGGGACTTTTTTCTGGGACACAAACAGAAGACCCTCAGCAGCACTTAAAGAACTTCCTGTCTATTTGCAAAACTCAAAGGCAACCGAACGTGACTCCAGAAGCAATCAGATTATTATTGTTTCCATTCTCGGTAACAGGAGCTGCTCAGGTTTGGCTAAACTCGCTTCCCATAAACTCTATAGCAACTTGGGATGAGTTGGTCAAGCAATTTCACAACAAGTTCCATCCTCCCAACAAGACCGCTCAACAGATTGATGAAATTGTGAGTTTCAAACAGAAACCAATGGAGACACTACACGAGACATGGGGCAGGTTTAAAGGAATGTTGGTTATGTGTCCCCACCATGGTGTTCCAGAGCAGATGTTGGGACAACGGTTTTACATGGGATTGTCAGACAGCTTGAAGAATATAGTTGATGCCTCGGCTGGTGGGGCATTCTTGAGCAATACTTGGAGAGAAGGTCAGAATTTGCTCGACAAGATGGCGCAGAATTCGGGTTGGACTTCTAGAAATGCACCTATCACTCCAGTGGTGCACTCAGTGCCTCTTGATCCTTCCAATACAATGGCTGAAAACATGGCGACTCTTTTGACGCAAATGAGCATTCTCACCAAAAAGGTGGAGGAATCAGGGCAGAAGCAACAGGTTCACATAGTAGACACTACCAACGGAGGCTTGTGCACCTCTTGCATTAGCCAGCCAATTGGTAATCCATGGAATGCAGAGCATGATCATCATCACCAACACCCTGAAGATATGAACTATGTGGCTAACTATGGGGGTCAGAGGCAAGGTAATCAGAACTGGGGTCAGCAGACTCAGCAGCAGTACAGGCCACCGCAGCCACAGTATAATGCTGGAAATATGGGAGGCATGAGACCCCCCAACAACATGGCACCGTACCCTAGACCTCAAGGGTACAACAATCAGCAGCAAGGGTACCACCCACCTCAGCAACAGCAGGGTGGAAGACAGGAAGATGGGTTTGCAAGGCTAGAAGCAATGATGCAGCAGGTTATTGGGTCCAATGCTAAAATAAATGAAAGGGTGGATGCACATGATGCAGCTATCAAGAATATTGAGGTACAAGTGGGCCAGATTTCAATGTCACTTAACAATCGTCCTCAAGGGACACTACCTGCAGATACCCAAATCAATCCAAAAGATCAAGGCCCAAAGCAGCTGATGGCGGTGAGTCTACGAAATGGCAGGGATCTAGATGTTGAGCAAGAGAGAGCTCAAGAAAACATACAGGCTGAGACACTAATTCCAGTACCCATTGAACTGGATGACTCTACGAGATTGACAGAAATAACAGTTCAGCTTGCTCCTGAAGAAAAGAATATGCAACAAGAGACTGAGACAGTAATTGAACCAGTCAGTGAGACAGCAGCAGAACCAATAGATGAGACAGTAGCGGAGAAGGAGAGATCCCAAGTGATTGGGAAGAAAAGACATCCTGCACCATTCCCGCAAAGGTTGGCCAAGCATCAGAAGGAGGAGCAGTACAAAAAGTTTCTAGAAATGCTCAAACAAATTCAGATAAACATTCCACTGATTGAAGCTCTAAAAGAGATGCCAGGATATGCTAAAATGATGAAGGACTTGATGTCTCGGAAGTTTGACTTTCAAGACTTGTCGACTGTGACTCTCACTCAGACATGTAGCGCAGTGGTATCTAGACCCGTTGCTGAAAAGCTATCTGATCCGGGTAGTTTTACAATTCCATGCACCATTGGGAACTACGCATTTGCCAAGGCTCTTTGTGATTTAGGGGCCAGCATCAATCTCATGCCCCTGGTCATTTATAAGAGGTTAGGCATTGGCAGAGCTCGACCTACTTCTATGTTATTGCAGCTGGCTGACAGGACTGTTAAGCGTCCATTTGGGATTCTTGATGATGTGCTTATTCAGGTGGGGAAATTCGTGTTCCCTGCAGATTTTGTAATCTTGGATTGCAAAGTGGATGAAGAAATTCCCATAATTCTAGGACGACCTTTCTTGGCCACGGGAAGAGCTTTAATTGATTGCGAGACCGGGGAGCTTAAGATGAGGCTCAATGATGAGGAGATTATATTCAATGTGCAGAAATCGATGAGGCGACCAAGTGAATTTGCAAATTGTTCACTTGTTGATGCAGTAGATGTAATTGTAGAGGCTGATGACGAGGCTTTGACAATCAAGGACCCCCTTGCTGCATGCTTGACAAACTTGAATGAAGTGAATTGTGAGGATTTGGGGGAATGGGTGTTGGCACTAGAAGGTAAAGGGTTCGGGGAGAGAAATCTGGAGTTTGAGCCCTTGCACTTAGAAAAGAGAGAGACCCCTCCAGCTAAACCATCAATCGAAGAACCCCCTAAGCTGGAATTAAAGCCTTTGCCATCCCATCTCAGGTATGAATTTTTGGGCCCTGACTCCACATTACCTGTTATTATCTCATCTGGTTTGTTAGATGTGCAGGTTCAACAGCTTTTACAGGTACTAAGGGAGTGCAAAACTGCCATTGGGTGGACCATGGCAGATATCAAGGGGATCAGCCCCGCCTACTGCATGCACAAAATTCTGCTGGAAGAGGGGCACAAACCTTCCAGGGAACATCAGAGACGGCTAAATCCAAACATGAAGGAAGTGGTGAAGAAAGAAGTGATAAAATGGTTGGATGCGGGAATCATTTTTCCAATTTCTGACAGTAGCTGGGTTAGCCCAGTTCAATG
>NW_017672136.1:154745-215696 GCF_001879085.1 Nicotiana attenuata | reverse complement strand
GCTCGGTTGAGCTCACTAGCAGGGACAGGAGTGAGACCTGCGAAGGATACTTCCGGAGTTGGTCTATAACCTCATAGTCCGTAGTTTTCATTTTACGGAAAAATTCTTCGGCCTCCTCAGCACTAACAGGTTTCTTTAGTGGGAAACGCTTCTTCTTGGCTTTGTTCAAATCCTCCAAATTAAGGTATTTCTCAGCTGGGTTAGTTTCATTTGCTTCCCCTAGGACCTCTTTCCCCTTGTATGTCACTACCGCTTTGTTGTAATTTTATGGGACGGCAGTGGGGTCTGTCATGGGCTTCTGCGGTGCGCGGCCAATAACTACGGGCTCATTTAGTCTTGGTCAAATTACTGGCCCCCGTACCACATAGGTCCCTTTAGGCACGTACATCTTAGGTCACTTGTTCAGCTCGAACCTTTTTGGAGGGCTCAATGTCATTCGTTCTTTCCTGTGACCCCGGGGAACATAAAGAATGGCATCTTTTGGGGGTACTGCCCCAGTTTTGGTTTCCCCTTTCTTTTCTACACTTTGAGGGGTGGGTTCATTCTTCTTCTTCCCTTTGTCTTGCTTTGAAACTGCCCTCGGCTTCTTTTCAACATCGGCGATGGCAATGATGGCTTTCAGGGCCGGGTCAAACTCCTTATCTTCACAAATCATGCCAATAACTGGCCCGTTGTTGTGGGCCGGCAATGGATTGTTGGTCACATTGGGGATTTCTTCATCTTTCAACACCACCCTTTTTTGCTCTATGAGATTCTCGACCGCCCTTTTTAGGGTCCAACAGTCTTCAGTGTCATGCCCTTCCTCTCCCGAATGATAGGCACATCGAGCACCGGGTCGGTAAGAGGGCGACTCTGGGTTTTGCCTGGTTTGGGGTACGGGTTGCAAAAAACCCATTTGGACAAGTTTAAGGAAAAGTCTAGAGTATGATTCACCAATAGGCGTGCAATTTGTTCTTCTGGGTGATTCCCGAGCACGGGTATTGTATGGAAAATTATTTTGAGGGGGTCGGGGATTATATGAAGCTTGGTGAGGAGGGTTGTTTCTAGGGAATGGAGCTCGGTTTTGGTTAAACTGTTGTTGTGGCCGGGCATATGGCTGGGCATTTATCACTGCGTACGGTTGGGGGGCCATAGCATAAGCCACATCCTGGTGGGGATAATAATGTTGTGAGTGCTTGGTGAGAAGTAATTTCTGGGTGGACGGGGGTTTCTTGGACCTGAAGCCGCCATTGCCGCTTCTTCCTTTTTCTTTCTGTTTGCTACACCTCCGGATCCGCTTTGAATTGCTTGGGACGTAGCTCTTATGGCAGATTGGCTCCATATTTGCCCTGTTTTCAGACCGTTTTCTACCATCTCACCAATCTTGATGGCCTCAGCGAACGGTTTCCCCATTGCCGACATCATATTTTGAAAGTAGTCAGCCTTTTGGGCTTGTAGAAAAACACTCACCATTTCTGTTTCATCCATCGGGGGCTTGACCCTGGCCGTTTGTTCGCGCCATTTAACAGCGTATTCCCGGAAACTTTCCGATGACTTCTTCTTGAGTTTCGATAGAGAATTCCTATCTGGAGATATGTCTATGTTATACTGAAACTGCCTGACGAAATCCCGAGATAGATCATCCTAAATGTGTCAACGAGATATGTCTTGATCCATTTACCACTCGGATGCAATGCCTACTAGACCCTCTCCAAAATAAGCCATGAGAAGCTCCTCTTTTCCACCTGCTCCTCTCAGTTGATTGCAGTACCTCTTGAGGTGGGCGATGGGATCCCCATGCCCATCGTACTTTTCGAACTTGGGAGTTTTAAAACCCAGGGGTAGGTGGACATGTGGGAACATACACAAATCAGCGTAGGATACGCTCTTTTGACCACTTAAGCCTTGTATATTCTTAAGGCTCTGTTCCATGCTCCTCATCTTCCGAGTGATTTCTTCCTGCTCGGGGTTCTTTGTAGTTTTCTCCTGTCCCGCGGTAAACTCATACCGAGGTTGTTGGGGGTAGGAATTGGTAGTGAAATGGACCGTTTCTAGTGGGAAGGATGGTACTTGAAAAGTGAAAGATGTTGGATCAAAGTTTGGCCTGGGCAAAGTGGGTTGTGCCGTGGCCGAGGAAGGTGGCGCAGTGAATATGTTGGAGGCCACACCTGAAATCAACACCTGGGGGCGAACCTCAGAAGGTGTTCCGGCAAAGTGGGCTGAGATGGTAGGATATCCAAGCGGAGTGTTTGGGTAGTTTATTGGGACGTTGGAAGTTCCACTAGCCCTGGGAAGTAGCTCAGGGAAACCAGGTATCGTACTCGGTGGCTCTCTACCATTGGACCAGGCGTCCCACATTTCCAACATTTAGAGACGCATAACCCTGTTTTCCTCAGCAGCGGCTGTCTCTGAAGTTGGGATGGCCGAGATCGGGCTATCCTCTGGGATAGGAACTGTTGGCAGATGACTCTCTTACGATATTTCAACACTTCCTTTTGATCTTGTGAAGTAGGGATGTGAAGCCAGATTACCACAAAACCAACCACCTTAATATAGAATTTTGAATAGCAAACACAGCGAACCGGTTAGTGTGGGACAATTAACACATAGGGAATCGCATATTGGGGTGTGATGCCCCTATACAGTTAACTGTTTTTCTATATGCTTTGCAACGGTTGCGTGTTTCATCCCGGCTTTCGTTTATCTCTCCAACTTTCTTTCTTTTGGCGCTTTTCAACTTTGCTCTCTTTTGCACTTTGTCATCATTTTCCCCCCTTTCTCTTGTTTTCTCTCTTTTCTTGTTTTTTTCTCTTTTTCTTGTTTTCTTTCTTTTCCTTTTTATTCGAATTATTTAAAAACATGACTGGATCCGATTAGGATTGCCTACGTATCACGATGCTGCGTGAATTAGATCATCACGTAGTTCAAGAAATAAATGCAAAAATAAAGAAACAATTTTTGGGGTTTTCCAAATTTTCATTAATAAAACTTCTACTTTTTTCTGTTACAAAAGACTCCATCCTACTTTTCTAGGAATTTAAAAACTAAAAACAGACTCGAAACTACTTTAAAACTAGAAACTGAAATACAGACTCAAAATGAAAATCAAGAGTACATCAGTGCTTCTAAAGTTGATCCAGGGCTCGCGGGACATCAGTCGGTCTCGCCACGGGCCTATGTGCAAGGTCTCCTTGAAGACGATCCAGGTCATTCATGACTTGTCGAACAAAGGTCATCACTGCGGAGAAGAAGGTGGTTTGAGTCATGTCTTCACATTCATGGCACTTTGTGACGATGTAGTCAGCAATTGCTCTAACCCTTTCCCTGATGACACCTTTTTCTTGGAGCAAACGCCCGATTTGTTGAGACCTAGCTTCTAACACTTGGGCATCATGATGGTTTTGACCCTGTAGCTGTTGCATATCTTCCTCTAGCTGGGACATTAATGCATAACAGTGTTCCCTTTCTGACTTTAGAGTTCCTAGCTTGTTTAGCCATCTCATTTTCGAGGGAAGTTAGCCTTTTCTTCAAGTTTGTGACTGTTCCCTCATATTTCCTTTTCAATTGTCGTACAAACTCTGCCCGTCCCTCTGCGGCCTTTGTCAACTGTGCCTGGGCCCTTGCCAGATTACCCTCAGATTTTTCCAAGTCTTCCTTGTACTCAGATACTTTCCTTCTAAGACCAGTTATGAGTCTTTCATCCGCCCGACTCCTCTCCTGATTTTCAGCAGCTATCTTCATTTTTTGGATCTGGGCTCGAAGGGCTTTGTTTTCCTGAGCCAATTTCTTCTTTTCCCCTTCATCAGCAGCAGCTTGTACACTGTTGTCAAATTTAAGATCGCGGATCTGTCCCTCCAATTTGCTTATTGTGGCTTTGTAGTTTGTCTCTTTTTCCAACCAATCCCATTGCTCCCGTGACTCATCAGTGAATTGCTGGACATGGGGTCTTTTAGCAGGCCTTTCGGGCACTTGATGGACTTGAAACCTTTTACCAAACCAAGTCGTGTAACTAGGCTCTAGCTCGCCTTTGGATACATCCCTTACCCGATTCTTTGGCTCTAGAAACCTACACTGATTCCAAATCTGACGAACTTTTGCTTCTGGGAACACAGCTTTTGGACCCAATTCGATGACTTGTCGGCTTAGATCTTCATCATGTGGGATAGTTTGAAACCTGCCTAGCTGGCGTAGCACCCTGTGCGGAGCGTATGGCTGGATGCTCCGGAGGCCCATTAAGAGAAGATAGCACACCTCGGCTGACATATAAATGACTTCAGTGACTGGGAGCCAACCGAATGTCCACTCAATTTTGTTTGAAGTTAAAGAACTCAAATGCGCAAACCAAGCCTCTGTACCTTCTGGAAATTCACAACCTACCACTCGGTTTTCATATTCTTCAATGCAGTTCAAACCAATCATGCTGTAGGTCATGTACCCCAAGCGGTGACATAGATGTTCTTGTATCCAAAGTTGCAGGAGCATGTTACAGCCCTCGAAGAATTTTCCCCCTTCTCGGCAGACAGTTAAAGCTCGATAAATCTCCGCTAAGATCATTGGAACAAGGGTGCCATTAGCTTTTTTAGTCATGACGTCGGCCATTCCTACAAGACCCAATTCTATGTTTCCATCTTTTCTTGGGCAAATTAAAACACCCAAGAATGCCACTATAAAAGCCAGTCCCCGCCGTGCTTCCCATTTATCTTTGTTTCCTGAATGAGTTAGGCCGGTATCTGGTGCCTCAAAACCATGGGGATCGCCATAACGCTGGTACAAGAAGTAGAATGTGCAAAATCCTTCGATAAATTTCCCTCTTGAACCTCCCGACTGATGCTCAGCAGGTCCAAAAACTTATGAGGAGTCACTGTTCTTGGCGCCACTGGGTACCGACTTCTGAGATTCCCACTTAGACCGGCATAGCCCGTTATTTCCTCCAGCGTGGGGGTTAGCTCAAAATCAGAAAAACGGAACACATTATGAGTCCAAAAGGGTATCAAAGCCTCGATTACATCCAACGTCGGTTTGATTTTCAGAAGACCAACAAGACTGCCCAAAACTTTTACCACAGTATTTCTGCTGACTTTTCCTAAGTCGTTCCACCACATATGGAGCTGTAATGGGATTTCCTCAAGAATTGTGAAGGGTTCATTTTCAATTGTGCTCATCCTGCACATTTATTAGAGTGATTGGTTAAAATATCATGATTTATTTTGACTCAAGAGAAAGTTATCAGTTTTCAAAAAAATTTCATTTCAAAACAAGGAACGCCTTTGCAAATACGGCCCTTCAGCACCTCAGGGAAGAAGATTTTAGGGTTGTGTTTGCTAATTGGCAAAAATTGAAAAAGGAACCAAAGGTGGCTATTCTTGCAAAAGCAGCCTTCCGGCGTCCTTTTGGGGACGTTTTGGCCATTTAGACAAGAACGGCATTACCTAACTTATTTATGACAAAACAACAAAAAATTTGTTCCTTTTTGGGTTATTTTTGCAAAAATAGAGTTGGACCGGGTGGGGGTTGCCTACGTATCCCACATCCGGTGAGAATCAAACTTTCGTAGTTCGGGCAGTTTTGACACAATGAAAACAGAACCAAATTCTTTTTCTTTTTTTTTTCAAAATTCGGCAGAGTTTTGGTACTTTTTGGACACCGAGTTTTCAAAGACGGGTAATTATCTCTCTCAAACCTCGACTTTGATTTTTCCAAACTTTCTCCATTATTTTAGAAGCCGGTCAACATGCAATCCGGAGCAAATAAATGCATAAGTAGCAAGTAGAATGCATCAGGATGGTCTTTTGATTTCGGGTACACCTGTCCTAGACAGACCCAACCCCTGTGTTGAGTCTCCAAAGTCAAATGCACGTGATGCAAACAAGCGTTCCTACTAGGGATCCGGCATGAGGCTTTGTTATACTAAGTTTAAAACCCTGGGTGTATTGTTCTAGACCTGGCTTACCCGGGGGGGGGGGGGGCAGCGTACCGGGAATACAAAAGCTTCACCGGCTTTGCAACTTGTCTGAACCTCGTTCTAAAATTGGGATATGACTCTAACAGAAGAGAAGTTACACGAAGTGCACCCTTCCCAGATGATTTAGAAGACTCGGAGAGAATAAGGGTTTCGTAACAGTTTTATATACAGTTCAAACAATATCAAAGCGGTAAAAAGCTACATTTAGCACATTAGGCTCAAACACGTAAACATTAGATAATAAATAAAAGCCAACTATAACCATTATTCTAAGCTCGAATTCTGAACCCTGAACCAGAAGTTTTGGGTTCTTTTCCCCAACGGAGTCACCAGAGCTGTCACACCTCCTTTTTTACCATCCGAGGGGCAATATAAGGGAGTTATTTCAATTTAAGTGACATTATTCGAAATGGGATTATTTAATTTAATTTATTAGAGTTGCCACTTGGAATAGTTTATTTGGTGTCCCAAGTCACCGGTTTATTTTAAAATCCCAAATCGAGAAAAATTCGACTTTACTTTATAAGTCTGCGAACCAGAAATTCTAGATAAGGAATTCTGTTAACCCGGGAGAAGGTGTTAGGCATTCCCGGGTTCCGTGGTTCTAGCACGGTCGCTTAAACTATTAAAATTGGCCTAATTATCTGATTTATTATATGTTTTAACCTATGGTGCATTTTAGTTTAAAATCGCTTTTAATTATTTTAAACCGCTTTTAGGAAGATTCAACATTATTTAAAACATGCCTTGAACCATGCTACATGAAATGCACCCGCGGTTCGCGACACGTTCTATTTAACATTGTTGAGAAATTGAAATTGGGTCACATAAAATGTACACCCGGATTTAGTAATTAAAATCACAAGTACGTCACGGGAACGGTACCCGTAGCTATGATTGAATTATTTAAAGAACGCGCCTAAAGCAACTACGAAGGCTTAAATTAATAACAACATTTATGAGGGCCATGGAGAGTTTAATTGATGGCGCACCTCAATTTTTACAAGGTTTGAATTAGTTTCATGAGGGCCATGGGTTATTAAAGGGAAAATGGCACACCTCAAATTTCCTATAAGAGTTAACTAATTTTACGAGGGCCATGGGCTTAGGGGGTTTTATTTGGCATGGCACACCTCAAATAGTTTTAAAAGGAAACTTATTTAATTAAGGCCATCTAAGGATATTCTTATTTGAAACTATCTTAAGCTTAACAAAGGCTAAATGATTATGAAAGGTTCTAATTGTTTTGGACAAGGGGAATGGGCCAGCAGTGGCTCCTCACTTGGACGAATCGGCTGTAAGGGCTGCATTTGGGCTCATGAATTGGCCCGGTAGAGAAGAAACCCCAAGTTTCCGCCCAAGCCAGAACTTCGAACAAATTCACCCACATTGGGCTTATTCCAGGCGGGCCTCAGTTAACGTCTGGGCCTGTCTACCTTATATTATAAAGGAAAACTCATTTGATTGCAAGAAAAGAACGCAAGGAAATAATCTGATTGATAAAAACCATGAATTGAAACCAAACTACAATTAAATCATTTGGCAAAAGGGCCCAAAATCGAGCCCAAGCTTAAAATGAAGAAGGGTGGTAACACAAAGGGGGCTGTTGTGGCTTGGCCGCCTAATTTGGGCCATTGCCAGGCCCAAAACGCCTCACACACCCAAAACCTGTTAAGGCTCAATTTATGAAAATACAGGCATAGTTATACTGGTACCAATGAAATGCCTAACATGCTGGGCTTTAACCATCATCATTCAAAAAAAAAACAAGAGGAAACCTTAGATTATTCATACATCACCTTAAATTCAAGATATTCTAATGTTCTAATGATCACATCATTACTTGAAAATGAATATATTAAGCGTAATGTAAACTATTGACTAACGATAATCCCTTATCAGTACTGAACTCTGTAATATCAGCTATGCAAATTGAACAATGACTTTTCTTTTGAGAAGTGTGTGAACTTAGCCCTTAGTTTTGCATCATGGCATCACATAATATATTCCTGGCCTACTCAATGAAATGGACAACAAAAGGCCAGGCCCTTATACAACCTTCTTATGTTTTCACAGACCCAAACTCACAACAATAAACTGCTGAAAACATTCACCTCTACTATCTTTCACATTATACCTATTTACAGGGAAATTCCATATTCACCTAGTAGCAGCCACAAATCATACACCACTAAACAACAAACTCATGAACAAGGACTACAGCTATGAAATGATAAACATAATCAAACTGAAACTATCAGACTACTACATTAGAGAACTACAATTGAAATTCCAGGGAGTAGTCTTCCATGATGCTGCTAGCTTCCATACATGAGCAGGTCTATGGTTAAGCTTTGAACTCATATGAATTTGACCATGTGGAGGTCAGATTCACTTAGAGCATGGTTGTACATATGTAACAACTATGTTATCACATAAACTCAATCAACAATCTAGACCTATTAGGTAAGAATGGACAAGTGGAAATAGTCTATGTCACCCAAATTCAACAGATAGCAAGTACTGCATTTAACACACAAATCAATTCAAGTTTTAAATTCACACAGTATCGAAATGCAGTCAGAATACTAACATGAAAAGAACAAACATCCCTGACAGGTAACTTGTAACTTTTGATCCCTATATCATTTTAACAAAACTCATTACATAGGAAAAAATTGAGTTCAATACCTGGAACAAATAGCAACAAGAACCAGTGAATGCTTAAAACAGGAAAATGTTGGTTGCCAAACACTTGAAAGAAACAAGGGGCAACAACAGAAATTAGGCAGCCCAACAACCAAATAACTCTCAGAGTTTCAAACCAAAACAAAAAACGCTTGAAGCTAGAAATCCCCAGTAAATAAACCAGAATACTCTCTATTTCAAACCATATTTATAGCTTGTGAAGAATCAGAAAATGAGAGGATTTTTGAAGTTTTTTTTAAGATTCTGGAGTCTGAACTTTTCAGAAGGAGAAGGAGCTTTTTTTTTGTGTGCAGAGAATAAGGCTAAAATCTCTCCCCATTCTGTATAGAAATGGTACCATATATAGGTACCAAAGATGCCATGTGCATGGAGGAATTATTCCTCAGCCACAAAAGCATATTCCAACAGAATGGGGCAGCTGATTTTCCCCCATTGGTTTCAATACTTTGTACTAACCAAATGAGGCCAGCTGTCCCTCTTTTCTAGAATATTCTGATATTTTTTCAATTAGAAAACCCTAAATTGCCCTTCTAAAGTCTGCTTATTGCAGTCTCTATCTAAACTTTCTTTGTTCACTTAGGTTCCTAGGGTTCCTAATTGTTGACAAATCAGAACTAACATCTCAAGGCCGAAGTCGATACACACAAAAAAGATCAAGGAAAAGACTATTGAGTAGACAACCTTTAAATTAAAACTTAGATCAATTGACATGAATAGAATCTAAAAAATGAAACAAACACGGGAGAAATGATTTAACCCAAAGATATCAAAAATGAAACAAACACAAAGGAAAACTTTAAACCTAATATTAGCAGGAAATTCAAAGGAAAATTATTAAACCTATGCACAAGTAATGAAACTTGGCAAACAGAAAAAACAAAAACCTAACCATGCGGCCAAATTAACAGTAGAACCAATTGAAAACAAAATTTAATTTAAACTAAACATGATTAAGTATCCTAAATGCCTCTGACTATATTTAATTAAAATGATTGACTAAATAAACTTATTTTACTGAAATCCAAACATGCCAATAATTAAAACAAACAAAACTGACACCTAAAATAAAAATAACCAACTAAGGAAAAGAAGAAGAGAAACAGAACGACCTGAAACAATACAGAGCTAACCATCACATGCAAAGACACACACAGCATGATTCTGAAAACGAAAATAAACCTAAAACATGTGGGTAAACCTAAAGAAAGGGAGATGAAGAGGATTCTTAGAGAATAAAGGGAGGAAAGGAAAGCAAAGATTTACCTAAAAGAATCGAGAAAATCAAAGGACTCAAATGGCACTGGATTGATGCAAGGGGCCCAAACTCCTCCGAAATGACCCGAAATTGATGCTAATTAATTGTTCTTGCCAAGAACAATTAACTAGCATGTATTTCCGGCTAATTCGAACCTTGAAACCGAATAAGCTATGGGTTTCTGACTTTTCGTAGATTTGAAATTCGGGGTTTTTGGCAGGGATATTTGGGAAATCAATGGTGAAACCGTGATGAGGGAAGGTCGAGGATGATGGGTTGTGATTTTGGGGTAATTTGGGAAAGTTAGGGTTTTTGACCGGATTTTTCGATCTGAGATTCAAAAAAATCTGAAGGGATCGAGTGAATCTAGTTGGAGATTGGGAAGGGGGAGGTCATGAGGATTCTGTGGTGTGAAGATGGGGGTGATTGGAGTACCGGCGCCGCCGTGGGCGATTTCCGGCGAGCGGAGCTGGTGAAGGAGTCTTTAGGCGGCTAGGGTTTGAATCTTTTAGAGAGACGAGTGAGAATGAGGGGATCTGATGGGGGGGTGTCTCACGTTAGGACAGTTATATGGTAAAAGGCTGGTCAGTTCCGGGCTGTTGGATTAACAAAATCCAACGGCTGTGATCAAAACATCACAAATCGGGGTCGTTTGGGAACTGTGGGAGCTGGTTCAGGTGTATTTTAGTTTTGGGCCTGGGTTTTGGGTTATTTGGACAGGTTTGGGGCATTTTTGGGGCTGGTTTGGTTATTAGCCCAATTCCGAAAATATCTTCTTTTATTCCTTTTCTTTTCTTTTCTTTCTCTTTTTTTTTAATTAAAAATCCTAATAATTAAAATCCTAATTATCTCAAATGTGAAATTAAACTATTTAACTAATTATAAAAATCATAGACATCACTTAATTCTAAATTAAAAGAGAAAAATCAATAAACTAAAAATTAAAAGACAAAAATGTAAAAATGAGCTATTTTTGTGATTTTCAAATTTCTATAAAACAAATGATTACTGATTAATTCTAAAAATGTAAAAACAAATCCTAAATGCAATGCATGATATTTTTGGTATTTTTCATGATTTAAATAAAAATTAAACATGCACAGAAGTTCAAATAATTAAGAGAATTCTACAAAAATTCCTAAAATGGCAACTAATTAACATAAAACCTATTTTCTTGGGGTTTTATAGGAGTATTTCGTATAGGGCAAAAATCACATGCTCACACTAATTGAAAGCTTAAGTTAGAAAAGTTGACTGGATGTCGACTTATATGTAAACGACCCCGGATTTGAATTTTGATAGTTTCATTAGCTTCGTTAGGTGATTTTGGACTTAGGAGCATGCCTGAATTGTGATTTGGAGGTCCGTAGTAGAATTAGGCTTGAATTGGTGAAAGTGTGAACTTTGGAAAGTTTGACCGAGGGTGCACTTTTTGATATCGGGGTCGGATTGGATATCCGGAAGTGGGAGTAGGTTCACGATGTCATTTATGACTTGTGTGCAAAATTTAAGGTCAATCGGACGTGATTCGATAGGTTTCGACGTCGTTTGTAGAATTTGGAAATTTCAAAGTTCATTAGGCTTGAATCCGTGTGTAATTCGTGTTTTTGATGTTGTTTGAGGTGATTTGAGTGTTCGACTAAGTTTTTTATGATGTTTTGGGACTTGATCGTATGTTTGGTAGAGGTCCCGGGTGTTGATACCCAATTTTTCCTCATATATTTTTAATACATATATATTTTTCAAAATAGCACATATGCAGTGATAAGCATGCATAAACATTTTTTATAATTTTTCTATAATTTTAAAAGCTCCAAATCAATTTATTTCTTCTCTTTTTATTTACATAAATATCCAATAATTATCCTTCAAATTACTTTTGTGATGATTTAGTCATCTAAATTCTTTATTTATGCCAACATAGTGTTTAAATACTTTAGTGCATTTTTTGCAATTATATTTACATTTTTAGGCTAAATTGCACATCTTTGCAATAATAGCCCATACTAATGCATAATTATATTATTGATGCATAAAATGGTCTTTTATATTTTTAAAATATTAAATAACTATTTTAGATCATTATTAGTACACGAAAATATTTTTTGGAACTCATTTATTGTTTTTATAAATTATGTAGTTATTAAAAGTGGCTATTTAAAATCTGGCCTATTTTTATTTCAATTTTAGTCCTATTTCAACCTAATACCAGTCCAATTTCAATTTAAATTTACCCAGCCCAAACCCTAATACCCGATCCGGCACCGAAACCCTTTCAATCTCGGCCGTTGATTATAGAGATCAACGGCCACAAACGGCCCCTTCCTTTTTAGTCCCAAACGACCCCCCAAACCCTTTCATTTCCCACCATCCACCGCCCTGAAATACCTCTACTCTCTCAAATTCTCTCAAGCCTAACCCTAATCGGACCTCACCGTCACTCATCTATGGCTATCTATGGTGGTTTCTCACCACCCCCTAGGCCTTTAGTAACCTCTCTCACGTTGGTATTGCCATCTCCAGGGTCCTCAAGGGACCAGGGTTATTTGGCTTGCATCTATGGCCCCTTTCTCGCCTGTTTCAGGCTGTTCCAGTGTGATTCCGAGTAAGATCGTCCTACATCGACTATGATCTATGGGTTTCTAAGCATGTTTCTTCACCTCTGTGTTGTTCTCCTCGAAACCCTAATTTTTTCTTCTGAACCTCTTAGATCTGTACAGATCTGAGATGATTTGGACTTATTTCATATGAGTTTTACAATAACCTTGTGATTCTTTACAAGAATCGTATGATTTTCGAGTGATTTTTCATCTTTCTCTAAACTAGGGTTTCTTGAAATTTCTTTTTCCAAAACATTTGGTAATTTTTGAGTGTTTGATCTTCTGCACTATTTTCTTCAACTGGTATGTCTCTAGTTAAATTTTGAAACCCAAACCCTATGTGTTTCATTCCTGCACTAGTTCACTAGCTATGAATTCAACCTGTCTTCCTGCTTCCTTCTTTGCCAAGCATGTCTAAACTCTGTCCTGTTCAAAGAATGATTAGCATGCTTACGCTTCACCTAGTTATCTGGTACTTCACCAGCCTATTTGTGAATATCTGTTTAATCCCTTAATTATGTGATCATGTTGGTTATTTGATGTATATGATTGACCCTTTCTGTATATTTAATCCTGTTCAAGATATGTCAGGTTTTCTATATTACATCTGTGATATCTGTCTTAACTATTTACTGACCATGACTAGCCTGCTAAGTCTCTGAGACTCTAAGTGTTTTATGCAATTGTTGACTATATGTTTCCTCTATACCCTATCCATGTACCCCCAATGTGACTCTTATGTGCCCCAATCCCTTTATCCCCATATGAGATCTGTTTGTTGAGTGTTTCTGAATCTGGATGATTTATGACCAATAGATTGTCTGCTATTTTCAAAAGAGTTTTGGTACTCTTCTCAAACTATCTTTTACCACCAAACTATTTCCTGTTTCAGAAAACCTTTTCACTCCTAAAGTCATCTCTGTACTATTTTCAAAACCTTTTTAAAACTATGTCAAGCACTCTCACTTTACTCTTAGATTACTAGGTTCTGCCCCTCTGATATGTGTACTGCCTTGAGACCCTTGAGATCTCTCTGAACTCTGGCATATCAGGGCTGGCACTTCCACACTGCACAATAATCAATTACTATATGAGAAAAGTCTGGGTGTGAGCACTGCCCGGGATCCTTGAGGTCCTTAGGGAACTCTGACACACCTGGACATGAAATTGGCTATGGAACTTTGAAATTTGAGACTACTGGAGGCTTGGGAATCATTTGGGCCTACTGCAGGCTCCCTATAGTTTAGCTTCTATTTTATTTATGTAATTTATATTCAGTTCTTGGTCTGTAATAATATTTGTAAACAAACATTTGGGGTGATTAGTGATAAGGGGTGGGTAGTTGCATATTGTGGGTAAAATCGGGTAGATAACATGCCTATAGGGTCTACTTCAATTCAAAATGTGTTTGTTAGATAATATGCCTATAGGACTTGCTTTGGTGAATTCTGCATGCTTTACTTTCACACAATTAGAAATCATGCCTATAGGATCTAAAATCAGCCTAACTTTAACTCACGCCCGCAAGTTTTGAATCAGATTAACTAACCTACTCGTTTCTCAATCAATGTCAGTAGAAAGCATGCCTATAAGGTTTAAATAGCCCGTTTGAAACTGTTTACAGTTTTACTGCATCCCTGCTCAATAATAGATATCATGTTCATATGACATCACTACTATACGCCTAGGCAAGCCTATAGGGCGATTACTGCAACTGTAAAACCATGTTCTATTATCCGTGATTGTTCATATTCAACAGGTCTAAAATCAGTTGGCAAGCTGAATAGGTCTTTGGCACTTTGGTCCTAATTTAATACTGTATACTCTCAGCTCACCTAGATATCATGTTCTAAGGTTTTTCTCTTAAAATAGTTGTTTGAGACGTGCACTTATTTGTTTCCGTTTGCGGAGGTAAAATGTGAGACTTGAATTGTCCCCCCCCCCTCCCCCCCTTAAATGCAGTCCTTATTGTTTTGGTTGACGCTTAGATTTTTCTCCTTTAAACACCTTAGGATAGTCTAGAACTACCCAAATTAGAGATCCTAAATACTGACTCTCTTCTTCACTTTGGCTATACGTGTGAGCCTGACTATCTAACCTTGTTCACTACTGAATCCTATGCTTATTTCTGCTACTATTGTATGTTGTTTCTTTTGCCAATGTGCTTGGCCTTGCATGTCTAATGTTTCTGTTCACTCTGTTTATATACTGAAGTGCAGAAGCATATTATTCCTTGATTGTCTTAATCTTGTGATTGATTTCGAAAACTTTTCCTTTTATGAACCCTAATTTCACTCGCCCGTTTAAAATTAATTGATTCTTTTCCCTTTATTGTGATGTGTTACCTTGCTGATTCCTTTCCCAAAATAAGCATATTTTTGTACTTAGACTCGATTGTTCAATGCATGCTTTTACTATCCCTTATATGGCAATAATCAGTCTGCTTCCAAACTGATTTTTTTCCCTTAATTAGACCTACTACTACCCGTNGGTAAAATGTGAGACTTGAATTGTACCCCCCCCCCCTCCCCCCTTAAAATGCAGTCCTTATTGTTTTGGTTGACGCTTAGATTTTTCTCCTTTAAACACCTTAGGATAGTCTAGAACTACCCAAATTAGAGATCCTAAATACCTCTAGGGCCACAAAGAAGGGACGGGTAGTGCACGCATAGGATATCTTTCAAGGTTGCTAGAACGCTTTAGGCTATGACCAAGGGGAGGGAATTGGGTAGTAAGGATATGATGACTACGAGCTAATGTCACGTGTAGCCCCACATTGAGGAGTGATTACCGGGCATTGTGTGGGAATGATCCTGTAGGCTAACCAACCTATGACCCTTTTCCCAACTCCCGTTGTCTAAATGAATTTACTTTTCTTCATATATGTGCAACTTCTTCAAACTTTTTCCCTTGTTTCATTACTTGAATCAAACATGTGCTTAGAATGTTGAAACATGCCCTTACTTGCAAGTACGTGGTCAAACTGTTTACTTGTTCAAAATGACTGATTCATATAAGTTCGGCCGGGACCCACCGTTGTGGACCGCGAGGGGTGTCTAACACCTTCCCCTCAAGGTTATTTCGAGTCCTTACCCTAAATCTCTAGTAATGCAAACTAGTCCATGAGTTAATTGCTCAAGGTGCCCTAACGCACCATAATTCGTTAGGTGGCGACTCTTCAAATACCCAATTCCCAAAAGGAAAAGAGTTATTCCCTCATGAAATGTCGAAACCCGGACGTTCTCTGCGAGGAGGAAAAAAAGGGGTCGCGACAGCATGGCGACTCTGCTGGGGATATTTTAGGCTCTTACCATAACGAACTTATTTTTTATGAATTAGTCCAAGCATGCTCTATCCCACATACCCTTTCCCCTTTTTGAATTTAACTGTTTATTTTTAAGCATTTATGATTTCTTTATTTTTCTGAAACTGACTTGTCTCTTTGTTTTCTTCTGTAACCGTTTTTCAATTATTTAAATACTGCATTTATTATTCTATTACGTGCAAATACTTGACAACATGCTGTTATTGTTGCATATATCATACTCCACATCATATTCCACTCGTGCGTATCAAATCCTATAGCAACGCTTGATGAGTGGTTGCGCTCTACCAATTTATTACCCTTAAATTCGGAAAGGCTTATTTGCGGTAAAACTAGTCGATCAGCAGTGCAGTCGACGGTTCCGTGCCTTTCCCCTTCAAGTTGTCCGCTTGAGGGTACCAGTCTAGACCCCCATAGTGACCTTACTCTTATCATAATTGTGCATGCATCATGGTCAAACCTAGTCGAATTAATATGTCGTCCACATAATAGTCCTTTAAGATGAGCCTTATCCAAAAGTCCACCGGGGTTTCCACAATCCTAGTGGACATAATCACGTTCTGTGCTTTAATTTGGAGAACTATATGCCAATATGCTAATCATGAATGTACAAATAGTCTAGTCTGGTGGGGAGAAGGGCCTAAACTTTTGTTTTGCAAAAAATGAGGCACGAAGTCCCCAGATTTGGTATGGTCGGCAACATACCTCCACTTTTGATTTCCTACTGCTGAACCTACGCGAGCTGGGAGAGTTAAACGACAACAACATCCGGTCTGAAGAGGGTCCTTCTGGGACCAAGTAGATTGGATTTACTTGCTTTCCTTTTAAATGTAATAAGGCCAAGTGCCAATAATGACTTACTCTATAATCTTAGTGTCGTTTTGGGATTCGTCTATTTTTCATATTATGAAATGAGGCATTCACTGGCATCTAAAGTTCTCCAAATCTATTTGTCGCTAGACCTACCTCGGGCACAACAAGGATCCCAAATTAGGACGCAAATTTACATTCCCGCAATATGTGTTTAAATACTACAACACTTCAAAATCCTCACTAACTTGTTACCTTTTTGTTTTTTCCTTTATTTTGATTATTCCCATTCCTTAAGGTTGGTTCACTCATACTGGCATCATCAGCGTATCACACCAGATCTAGAGGCCCTCCACCTCCTCCTCCTCCAAGCAATACAAAAGGAAAAGGAAAAACAAAAATGGACGACTTAAGTGATATTCGAAAGGAGAAAGTTGAGAACGCAGAAACTTCAGACGGTCGGAGTACCCCAGCACCAAATGATCTCGTCTTAAGATTGGAACAAAAGATACTGGAGCTACAAGGAGAGCTTGAGCAGGTTCGCAATTTGGCGAACTTATCACTCACCTTGAATGTCCCCGACATCAACCAACAAAACACAAAGAATCCAGCACCTCCCAAAAACACACCAAACTAACATCCACAAAACCCTCCTGCACCACATAAATACGCAAACCGGCCTCAAAATCTCAATCCCTTGCCAATACCAACTCCACCACAACACCACCACCAATCAATCCAATACCCACCAACCGCCACTTACCACACTCCCCAAAACACACCACAACCCATTCCCGATCCTCAAAACTCAACCAATGACCATCATTACACCCAAGTCCCTGGCACTCATCAAAGCAACCCCATATATGTGGAGACCATACCTCACTCTACTCAACCAACTTCCTATGCACTAGAATCCTCCGAGAAGGACATGCTCATTAAAAACATGGCTGAAGAACTCAAGAAATTGACAAGTCAGGTTCAAGGTGTCGAAGGCAGCAAGGGGATAGAAGGTTTGAATTATGAAGATCTATGCATACAGTCAGATGTGGAACTACCAGAGGGGTACAAACCTCCTAAGTTCGAGATGTTTGACGGTACAGGCGATCCTAGGGTTCATCTGAGAACCTATTGCGACAAGCTTGTTGGAGTCAGAAAAAATGAAAAGATCCAGATGAAACTCTTCATGAGGAGTCTTACTGGTGATACTTTGTCCTGGTACATCAGCCAGGATCCCAAGAAATGGTCCAATTGGGTAAGTATGGCATCAGATTTCATGGACCGATTCAGGTTCAACACAGAAAATGCACCCGATGTTTTCTAAATCCAGAATCTTAAGACGAAACCCGCTAAGACTTTCCGCGAGTATGCTACACGCTGGAGGTCGGAAGCGGCCAAGGTCAGGCCATCTTTGGACGAAGAACTGATGAACAAGTTCTTCATCAGAGCACAGGACCCGCAGTATTACGAAAGGTTGATGGTTATTGAAAACCATAAATTCTCCGATATCATCAAACTTGGGGAAAGAATTGAGGAAGGCATCAAAAGCGGGATGGTAACGAATTTTGAGGCATTACAGGCCACAAATAAAGCATTGCAATCAGGCGGCATATCAAAGAAGAAAGACGTTGGGGCAGTGATGGCGGCTCAGGGCCCCAAATCTCCACTTACCTATCGAACACCTCCACCCACATATCAAACACCTCCACCCACATACCAAGAACCACCGCCTACATATCAACTCTCATCTCCCAGATATTCCCAACCAGCCACTGTCCATCACACCTATAATTCCCAACCATCTCATTTCCAGTCACCACCAACTCGCCAAAATTATCCAAGACTAAGACCCAATTTTGACCGCAAGCCACCCAAACAATACACCACTATTACTGAACCCATCGACCAGTTGTATGAAGGTTAAAAGCCGCAGGTTATGTCACTCATGTTCCCGCTATGGCATTAGAGAATCCATACCAATGGGTCAACTGACAAAACTTGTGCGTACCATTCCGGTATGAAGGGGCACACCACTGACGAGTGCCGAGCATTGAAAGACAAGATCCAGACGCTGATTGACAACAAGGTCATACAGGCAAAGGAGGCCACACCCAATGTTCGTAACAACCCTCTCCCTGATCATAGAGGTGGTGGAATACATGTGATAAAGACGAACGAAGAATGGGATCCTGAGGGGTCGATTGGACTTATTCGGGAAGGTGATGACTTTAAACCCTCAGTCACACTTACTCCTATTGTGGTACAGACTCAGCCACCAATCGAGGTTGAGGTAGCTGTATCAGTTCTATTTGAGGTAGAGGTGGCTCCGCCTGTAGCCACCCCTGCTCCGTTTGAAGTAGAAGTGGCTACACCTTTCACTGTAACGGTATCAACCACATCTCTTTTCCACTCAAAAGCAATACCATGGGATTATGTTGCCGAAGCTAGGTGAAAAGGAAAGGCAAAGATGGAGGAATCCAATGCCCTACAAGGAATGACTAGAATCGGAAGAATCTATACACCTGAACACCTGGGAGGACCAAGTAAGCATGCCACTGCCAAGCAGCCTGTCATTGAAACAGGGCCAGATGACCTTTGGAGGAAAGTACAAGCAAGGGAGTACTCCGTCATTGATCATTTGAACAAAACCCCAGCTCATATATCCATCCTGTCACTGTTACAAAATTCAGAAGCACACAAGAACGCTTTGATGAAAGTGTTGAGCGAAGCTTATGTGCCCAATAATATCACCAGCGGAGAAATGTCTAACATGGTAGGACAGGTGTTAGAAAGTCACAAAATCACTTTCCACGAGGATGAGTTGCCACCTGAGGTTCTGAATCACAACAGGGCACTGCACATTACAGTGCGATGCGAAGACTACTTCATTCCAGGGTCTTGATAGATGGAGGTTCGAGCCTCAATATTTGTCCATTGGATACTCTGAAGAGGTTGGACAAAGGTTTTCATGAAATACGGACAGGAAGCATGAACGTGAAAGCTTTCGATGGGTCTCAAAGGGCCATAATCGGGGAAATTAACCTTTGCTTGCAGATGGGGCCAACTTGGTTCGACGTCGAGTTTCAGGTGCTCGACATACCGGCCTCATACAACCTTCTGTTAGGCCGACCATGGACCCATGCTGATGGGGCTGTGGCATCCACACTACATCAAGCCGTTCGAATGGAATCGTCAGGAGGTGGTCATTCACGGAGATGGGAGTAACCCCATTTACACCAGCCAAACCATCCCGGTCATCGAAACAGAAGGAGGCTAGGAGGGGAAACCTATCATCACATCTGATGTTCTAAACGTCAATACCAAACAAGAGGGGGGTGATTTGTGTGCTACCCAATTTTCACTCTAGAAGAACCTGGTTCTTCTAGGTGTACTAACTACTACTGTTTGCGGAATAATAAGTACATAAAATAAAGAACACAGAGATTTTTACGTGGAAAACACCTGGCTCAAAAGGTGAAAAAACCACGACCTACTACTCAAAAGGATTTTCCCAAACTTCCACTAAAATCACTGAGCCAAAACAGCATTTACAAAACTCTTTGTAAACCTAAGGATTAACTCTAATCCCGTTGTGGCACACAACCTCAACTGTTGCGACAACTTCAAGTTAACTCTAACTTGAACACTCTAGGTACCTAATACAATTGCTTCTATGAAAGCTGAAAGGTACAATTTTAAACCACCTACTATAATTGAACTAGAATAAAAGAAAGACACAATGGAACCGATTCTTCTATCTCGTTCAAGTAGCTTCAGGAGTGCACACTCAAATCTCACATAAATTGCTTGCAAAATCGCCTTGCTCTTTTGCTATCAATTTAGTTTAACTTCTGCGTATGTGCAACACCTGTAAAAGAGAACAATCACTGTCTTTTAATAGGTTAGTAATCAGAGTTTGATTAGAACTCAATTGCTGATCTTCTATCGTAGTTGAGTCCTTGAAGATCTCAAACTCCAACACTATCTTTATCCGATTGTGTTCTCTTCTTATAAGGAGGCTTTCTCCCCTTATCCAATATGCAACCTTTTCGATCAGATCAGGAGATATTGCTGCTTGATCAGTAGGACTTATCTCCTTCACGTGCATCTCACATGTGTAGGTTGATCATGACTGTGCTTCACAAGATGGACCTGGTCCATAACTGAGTTCATTTGTCATTCTTCAAAACTTCACCTGTTCTTGGGCCAACAAATTCCCCCTTTTTGATGATGACAAACTCTGTGTGTTTTACTGATTCGAAACCTGTAAGAACTCAGCTTAACCATCAACACTAAACTTAGAAAATTCACTTATCATCAAGGACCAGGTTAATGTTAATTAGGTTATAAACATCACTTATTTCAGAATATGTAAAGCACAATATCTCTTCCCCCTTTTGGCATCATCAAAAAGTTGCATACACAATTTGAATCCCAGATTTTAATAAATACTCATGGCCATTGGGGCAACTGCAAGTGCAAGCATGGTGCAATCATCAGTAATCTAACAAATATATTTAAACTATCAAGGTCAGAATAATCATTGAACAAGAGAAAACAGCAGTTGTCATTGATAGAGATATGTTGCCATTAACAATCCACAAAAAGAAAGAAAAACAATCAAACCATGAGCAAAAATAGAAAAATCCCTAATCTGGGTCACTAGGGGTACTAGACAAGTTCAGGAGACAAAGGCTAGGAGTCCTAAGGCTTGGAAGAACTGGAGGGTTGAGTTTGGAGAAGATTCAGCATGTTCTAAAGAATTCCATCACTCTTCTCCTTTTCTTTGGCAAGCTCAATTCTGAGACCATCCCTCTCAGTTTCCACTTCAACCACACGAGCCTTGAGCCTAGCAATTTCAGCATCCTTAGCTACACATTCCTGAACCAAAGTCCTAACTGCTATTGATGGGTGCCTTCAGAGATGAACCAGGTTCAACTGGGATGGCATTGACTGGATAGTCACAGGCAAGAAGAGTTTTGATGCCAAAGTGTTCCTTGCTCGAGGCCATTTCCCATTTCTTTAGAGGCACATTTAGCATGTCCAGAACTGTGGTCAGTATGAAGCCATATGGAGTAGCATGAGCCTTGGAGCCACTTATGACCCTGTCTAGCAATTTGACAATGAGAGCAGGCCAGTTGATTTGCTTTCCTCTCTCCAGGCACTCCATAAGAACCAGGTCCATATAGTTAGCAGTGTGCCTTCTCTCCTGTTTGGGAAATAAGCACTTGTTGACAAACTCAAACACAACCTTGTGCTCAGGCCTCATCACACTTTTCTGCACAGTCGTGGCTTCATTCACTTCCTCTGAATCACAGAACCTCTTGGTGATTTCAAGGGCAGTAGGGAGGGAGTCCAGGCATGGCCACCTTTGCCTAGTATAGTCATCAAACCCTTCAGAGGGTATGTCCAGAATCTCTCCCAGTTTCACTGCATCAAACTGCACTTGAACTCCCTTCACCAGGCTACTAACAACTCCATCCTTAACAACAACATTTGCCATAAATTCAATCAGCTCATTTCTGGCTAGCCTTCCTTCCATCTGAAGGACCATGTCCTTCCATCCCTGAGCAGCTAAAGTATCCACCAACCTCATCATCCCTAGTTCCACTAGATCCTTCAACCATCTACCTTTTAAAATCTTTCTTCTGCCAAAAAAGGCAAGCTTGTCCTGTTCCTTCCCAGAATCATTTTCTTCTTCTTCTCCACTCCAGTCATCATCATCTGAAACTTTTGTTTGTTTAGATTCCACTGCAGATCTTGTCCTCTTGGCTAGTGTGGGTTCAGCGTCCACGGGCGCAGAAGAAGACTTCTTGGAGGAAGTCTTGGGCTTTTTAGGCTTGGGTATAGGAACCTCCACTGTTGTACCCCTTTCTTGATGGACCAGTTCCATCTCCTCTTCCTCAACAACCTCTAAGGATTCTGCAATCTTTCCCTTTCCCTTATCCATTTTCTTTTTCTTACTTTCTTCCAAGGCTTTTTGTAGATCAGCTTCACTCTATTTTACCCTGCTTCTTGTGGCTCTACCCCTAGGCACTGAAGAGGCAGTAGGTGTAGGAGATGAAGCTTTTCTTTTCTTGGAAGGCTTGGGAACATTTGGGGTTTTTGTTGTGGGAGCTCTGCGTTTCTTTGGGTCATAGCTTGCTCCAACCTTTTTCAGTAGATCAGCCAAGGTTTCTTCAGTAGATGAAACAGGTTCATCTCTTTGCTTGCTCAGATGAACCAACCCCTCAGCAGCTTCCCCAGAACCACTTCCCCCTGACTTCATGCCACTCTCTTCTAACCTCTCTTGTGCAACCCCACATATAGCAAGAACTGCTCCCTTCCCATTTCCCCTCTCTGCACCACATGCACCCTCTCTCTTTTTTTCTTTTTCAAAATTCTTTTTACCTCCACTCCTACGTATCTCAAGCACTTCAACATCCCTAATGGGTCCAACCAGAACAAACCTAGTCTCTAAGTTTTCAATCTCAGATGAACTTACCTCAGTAGGGGATTCTTGAGTCTTCTCAGAGTTAGAAGACCCATGTCCTCCCCCCTCAGTCGCTGATTGATATGATTCTGACTCAGAGCTGGAGACTGAATTTGGAGTTTTGCTTTGCTTCATTTGGCTTGCTTTCAACCTTTCGTTTAAAACCTTTCTCAAAGCCCCGGATGTTACAGTCTTTCGAGCAAGCATTTTCTGCCTTCGTAGTCTAGGTTTTGGAGATACACTGGGTGGAGTAGATGAGGATGAATTTGAGGGAGTTGGTGGTGGAGAAGATCCAGGATGGTCTTGTGGATTAGACATGATTGTTGGTTTCTTGAGAGAATTTGGGAGTTTTGGAGAAGAGGGCAATTGGAAGTGAAGAAGAGTTTTTAACGGTTTTGGAATTATGGCGAAGGCTGGAGAGATGGTGTGTATTTAAAGAGAATTAGACATTTAATCAGTAATGACAGCTTTTTGTAGGGGTCAAATAGGAGTCTAATCAAACTGAAATTCCAGAATTTAAATGATCGATTTGGCTTCCCTAGATATTTGGCAAAAATTACGGTTTAGAGTTCTAGATGGACGGAACTGGTTCAATGCCAACGGATAGAATTTTCTAGGAATTTGACAAGTATAGGACTTCTGCTCATGATTGAAACGTTAATCTTTCTAATTGTGCAGAGTATAGAAAACATACCTGAGCTTTCATATGAGCCCATACTGATGAACCAGGTTCTTCATTTAGAACTCTCTTGAACATGCCTCAAATGCCATAATAGAGAAAATTTTGTAAGAGATCAGTGAGTCATATAAACACATGTCACAGGAGTATACTAATTAAAGTATGAAGCTGAGTAAGAAGTTCAGAATTCCTAGCCAAAAAAAGTTTTTTGTTCATTTTTCAATTTTTTTTTCATTGTGCATTCTGAACTGGACCTATTAGGTGATCTTAATCATCCCTAATTCCAACCTGTTCCTCTCAAAGTTTTCTCTACTCAGTGCTTTACTATGCATGTCAGCAATTTGTTTATTAGTAGCACAAAATTCTATAGAGATCATTCCTTTCTCATAGTTATCTCTCAAGAAGTGGTGTCTAACATCTATGTGCTTAGTCGTCTTATGATGAATAGGGTTCTTTGTCATACTTATAGCACTAGTGTTATCGCAGAATATAGGAATGCAACCAACATCAATTCCAAAATCTACCAACTGCTGTTTGATCCATAGCAATTGGGCACAACAAGATGCAGCAACAACATACTCAGCTTCAGCAGTAGATAAGGCCACTGAATTTTGCTTCTTAGTAGCCCATGACACAAGACATGAACCAAGGAAGTGTGCCATACCTGAGGTGCTCTTCCTATCCACTAGGAAACACAGATCAGTGGTGAAATCTCCTTTTACAAGATATCTTAGTATCCTCTTGACAGCAGTCAAGTGAGACTCTTTTGGATTGGCCTGAAAACGAGCACAAAGCCCTACACTGAAAACAATGTCAGGTCTACTGGCAGTAAGATACAAGAGTGAACCAATCATACCCCTATACAAATTTTGATCAACTGATGAACCAGGTTCATCAATGTCTAATTTAGTGGCAGTTGCAATGGGTGTGTCTATTTCTTTTGATTCTTCCATTTTAAACTTTTTGATAAGCTCTTTTGCATACTTCTGCTGATGGATCATGGTTCCATTAGGACTTTGTTTGATCTGCAAGCCTAAGAAGAAGTTAAGCTCACCCATCATACTCATTTCAAACTCACTCCCCATTAGTTTTGCAAAGTCCTTACTTAGCTTATCAGTGGTGGCCCCAAAGATTATGTCATCAACATATATTTGTACCACAAAGAGATCCTTACCTTTTTCCCTTAAGAATAAGGTACTATCAATTTTACCTCTTTTGTAACCATGTTCAAGCAGAAATTTGGACAGTCGTTCATACCATTCTCTTGGGGCCTGCTTGAGTCCATAGAGAGCCTTGTCTAACTTGTACACATGTTCAGGACATTCCTTGCTCTCAAACCCTGGAGGTTGTTTCACAAACACTTCTTCTTTCAGGTAGCCATTCAGGAAGGCACTTTTGATATCCATCAGATGAAGAGTGAATTCCATATGTGCTGCAAAAGTTATGAGGAGTCTGATTGCCTCTAGTCTGGCAACTGGAGTAAAAGTCTCATCATAATCTATGCCCTCCTCTTGGCTATAACCTTGGACCACCAATCTTGCCTTGTTTCTTGTAACTGTTCCATCTTCATCAAGTTTGTTTCTAACGACCCATTTTGTACCAATAACTGATCTATCCTTGGGTATTGGAACTAGATGCAAAACTTGACTTCTCTCAAACTGATTGAGTTCATCTTGCATTGCATTGACCCAATCTGCATCCTGCAAAGCCTCAACAACATTTTTAGGTTCAGTAAGAGATAAAAAGGCATCAAAAGCACACAGATTCTTTAATTATGATCTAGTTTTGACTCCAGATGTTGGATAAGTGATAATGTTCTCAATAGGATGAGAACTTTGATACTTGTGAAGTTTCACAACCAACTGGTTCCTACTAAATGCTTCTCCCATGTTCTGTTGCTGAGGAACAGGGTCATGAACGGGTTCTTTTAGGGGATTTATTTCAATTCCTCTTTGATTAGTTCCCCCTGTCAGGTTGCCCTGAATAGAAGAACCTGTTCCATCACTTGTTCCTTCTTTTGGTGCCACTTTGACTTGTGCTGAGGCTTCAGTCAAATCCTTTACCAATCCAATGGCTTCATCTTCATGTTCCTGTCTCTCAGAAAGAATGTTAGTTTCATCAAATACTACATGCACACTTTCTTCTACACACAAAGTTCTTTTATTGAACACTTTATATGCTTTGTTATGTGAAGAATATCCCAAGAATACTCCCTCATCACTTCTGGGATCAAACTTACCTAGGGAGTCTTTTCCATTATTGTGCATAAAGCACTTACATCCAAATGCCCTAAGATGGGATATATTTGGTTTTCTCCCTTTAAGTAACTCATAGGGAGTCTTCTCTACAAGAGGTCTAGTCATGCATCTATTGATAATGTAACATGCAGTGTTTACAGCCTCTGCCAAAAGCTATGAGGCAACTTACTAGAAAGAAGCATAGTCCTAGCCATGTCTTCAAGAGTCCTGTTCTTTCTTTCAACTACTCCATTTTGTTGAGGAGTCCTAGGGGCAGAGAAGTTATGATCTATACCATTTTCATCACAGAATTCAGCAAACTTAGCATTTTCAAATTCAGTTCCATGATCATACCTAATGGATGCAAGTTGATTTCCTAATTGTTTCTGAGTTTTTCTAACAAAGGCAGTAAACATGTCAAATGTTTCATCTTTAGATGTCAGAAATAGTACCCAGGTAAATCTAGAATAATCATCAACAAGTACCATTACATATTTCTTTCCACCTCTGCTCATGGTTCTCATTGGACCACAGAGATCCATATGGACCAGTTCCAACGACTTGGTTGTGCTTACCATTTTCTTGCTTTTGAAGGATGATCTTACCTGCTTCCCCCTTGCACAGGCCTCACAAACTTTGTCTTCCTTGAACTTGATGTTAGGTAACCCTATCACCAAGTCCTTAGAGAATAATTTGTTTAGCTGATTCAGACTGGCATGACCAAGTCTTTTGTGCCACAGGAGGGGATCATTATCCAGCACACTTAGGCAGGTTAGTTCATTTTCTGAGAGAGTAGACAAATCTACAATGTAAATATTGTTAACTCTTTTTCCCTGCAAAACAATCTTGTCAGTGGTAAGGTTAATCACAAAGCATTTAGTAGAGGTGAATGCTACAAGGTTACCTCTGTCACACAGTTGTGACACACTGATCAGGCTGTATTTCAAGCCATCTATCAAGTAGACATTCTCAATGGAGTGAGAGTCTGTCTTACCTACCTTTCCAACCCTAATAATCTCACCTTTCTTCCCATTTCCAAAGGAGACATTACCTCCCTTTAGGTCCTCAAGTGAAAGGAACTGGTTCTTGCTTCCAGTCATATGTTTTGAGCAGCCACTATCCATGTACCATATTTGGCTACTTCCCTTCACTTGGACCTGCAAAAAGAAATCAGGGGTTAGTCTTAGGAACCCAAACTAGTTTGGGTCCCTTTCTATAGGCAAAGGGATAAATCAGATTCCTTCTAGCCCACCCAGGCAGCCTATTTTTTTCTTGAACAAAAGCTTTGTTCTTTTGACTGGCCTTTTCTTTTGCATTACATTCATTTTTGTAATGGCCAGTCTTACCACAGTGTGTGCAGATTTTGTTCTCAGGAAGAGTGAGGCACTTGCTTTTAGGATCCCACTTAGGTGCTTGAGTCCCATAACCAAGTCCTCTTTTGTTGCTACTGTGATGTTCTTGTAGCCAGGAGAGTGCATCAGAAGCCTTGTTCCATTTGCATGTTCTNAAGAAAGAAAAATATTCAAACTATGAGCAAAAACAGAAAAATCCCTAATCTGGGTCACTGGGGGTACTAGACAAGTTCAGGAGACAAAGGCTAGGAGTCCTAAGGCTTGGAGGAACTGGAGGGTTGAGTTTGGAGAAGATTCAGCATGTTCTGAAGAATTCCATCATTCTTCTCCTTTTCTTTGGCAAGCTCAATTCTGAGACCATCCCTCTCAGTTTCCACTTCAACCACACGAGCCTTGAGCCTAGCAATTTCAGCATCCTTAGTTGTACATTCCTGAACCAAAGTCCTAACTTTGTTGTTGATGGGTGTCTTCAGAGATGAACCGGGTTCAACTGGGATAGCATTGACTGGATAGTCACAGGCAAGAAGAGTTTTGATGCCAAAGTGTTCCTTGCTCGAGGCCATTTCCCATTTCTTCAGAGGCACATTTAGCCTATCCAAAACTGTGGTTAGTATGAAGCCATATGGAGTAGCATGAGCCTTGGAACCGTTTATGACCCTGTCTAGCAATTTGATTATGAGGGCATGCCAGTTGATTTGCTTTCCTCTCTCCAGGCATTCCATAAGAACCAGATCCATGTAGTTAGCAGTGTGCCTTCTCTCCTGTCTTGGCAATAAGCACTTGTTGACAAACTCAAACACAACCTTGTGCTCAGGCCTCATCTCACTTTTCTGCACAGCCCTGGCTTAATTCACTTCCTCTGAATCACAAAACCTCTTGGTGATTTCAAGGGCAGTAGGGAGGGAGTCCAGGCATGGCCACCTTTGCCTAGTATAGTCATCAAACCCTTCAGAGGGTATGTCCAGAATCTCTCCCAGTTTCACTGCATCAAACTGCACTTGAACTCCCTTCACCAGGCTACTAACAACTCCATCCTTAACAACAACATTTGCCATAAATTCAATCAGCTCATTTCTGGCTAGCCTTCCTTCCATCTGAAGGACCATGTCCTTCCATCCCTGAGCAGCTAAAGTATCCACCAACCTCATCATCCCTAGTTCCACTAGATCCTTCAACCATCTACCTTTTAAAATCTTTCTTCTGCCAAAAAAGGCAAGCTTGTCCTGTTCCTTCCCAGAATCATTTTCTTCTTCTTCTCCACTCCAGTCATCATCATCTGAAACTTTTGTTTGTTTAGATTCCACTGCAGATCTTGTCCTCTTGGCTAGTGTGGGTTCAGCGTCCACGGGCGCAGAAGAAGACTTCTTGGAGGAAGTCTTGGGCTTTTTAGGCTTGGGTATAGGAACCTCCACTGTTGTACCCCTTTCTTGATGGACCAGTTCCATCTCCTCTTCCTCAACAACCTCTAAGGATTCTGCAATCTTTCCCTTTCCCTTATCCATTTTCTTTTTCTTACTTTCTTCCAAGGCTTTTTGTAGATCAGCTTCACTCTATTTTACCCTGCTTCTTGTGGCTCTACCCCTAGGCACTGAAGAGGCAGTAGGTGTAGGAGATGAAGCTTTTCTTTTCTTGGAAGGCTTGGGAACATTTGGGGTTTTTGTTGTGGGAGCTCTGCGTTTCTTTGGGTCATAGCTTGCTCCAACCTTTTTCAGTAGATCAGCCAAGGTTTTTTTAGTAGATGAAACAGGTTCATCTCTTTGCTTGCTCAGATGAACCAACCCCTCAGCAGCTTCCCCAGAACCACTTCCCCCTGACTTTATGCCACTCTCTTCTAATCTCTCTTGTGCAACCCCACATATAGCAAGAACTGCTCCCTTCCCATTTCCCCTCTCTGCACCACATGCACCCTCTCTCTTTTTTTCTTTTTCAAAATTCTTTTTACCTCCACTCCTACGTATCTCAAGCACTTCAACATCCCTAATGGGTCCAACCAGAACAAACCTAGTCTCTAAGTTTTCAATCTCAGATGAACTTACCTCAGTAGGGGATTCTTGAGTCTTCTCAGAGTTAGAAGACCCATGTCCTCCCCCCTCAGTCGCTGATTGATATGATTCTGACTCAGAGCTGGAGTCTGAATTTGGAGTTTTGCTTTGCTTCATTTGGCTTGCTTTCAACCTTTCGTTTAAAACCTTTCTCAAAGCCCCGGATGTTACAGTCTTTCGAGCAAGCATTTTCTGCCTTCGTAGTCTAGGTTTTGGAGCTACACTGGGGGAGTAGATGAGGATGAATTTGAGGGAGTTGGTGGTGGAGAAGATCCAGGATGGTCTTGTGGATTAGACATGATTGTTGGTTTCTTGAGAGAATTTGGGAATTTTGGAGAAGAGGGCAATTAGAAGTGAAGAAGAGTTTTTGACGGTTTAGGAATTATGATGAAGACTGGAGAGATGGTGTGTATTTAAAGAGAATTAGACATTTAATCAGTAATGACAGCTTTTTGTAGGGGTCAAATAGGAGTCTAATCAAACTGAAATTCCAGAATTTTAATGATCGATTTGGTTTCCCTAGATATTTGGCAAAAATTACGGTTTGGAGTTCTATATGGACGGAATTGGTTCAATGCCAACGGATAGAATTTTCTAGGAATTTGACAAGTATAGGACTTCTGCTCATGATTGAATTGTTAATCTTTCTAATTGTGCAGAGTATAGAAAACATACCTGAGCTTTCATATGAGCCCATACTGATGAACTAGGTTCTTCATTTAGAACTCTCTTGAACATGCCTCAAATGCCATAATAGAGAAAATTTTGTAAGAGATCAGTGAGTCATATAAACACATGTCACAGGAGTATACTAATTAAGTATGAAGCTGAGTAAGAATTTCAGAATTCCTAGCCAATATTTTTTTTTGTTTTTTTTTCAATTTTTTTTTCATTGTGCATTCTGAACTGGACCTATTAGGTGATCTTAATCATCCCTAACCTGTTCCTATCAAAGTTTTCTCTACTCAGTGCTTTACTATGCATGTCAGCAATTTGTTTATTAGTAGCACAAAATTCTATAGAGATCATTCCTTTCTCATAGTTATCTCTCAAGAAGTGGTGTCTAACATCTATGTGCTTAGTCGTCTTATGATGAATAGGGTTCTTTGTCATACTTATAGCACTAGTGTTATCGCAGAATATAGGAATGCAACCAACTTCAATGCCAAAATCTACCAGCTGCTGTTTGATCCATAGCAATTGGGCACAACAAGATGCAGCAGCAACATATTCAGCCTCAGCAGTGGATAAGGCCACTGAATTTTGCTTCTTAGTAGCCCATGACACAAGACATGAACCAAGGAAGTGTGCCATACCTGAGGTGCTCTTCCTATCCACTAGGAAACACAGATCAGTGGTGTCTTTCAGATATCTTAGTATCCTCTTGACAGCAGTCAAGTGAGACTCTTTTGGATTGGCCTGAAAACGAGCACGAAGCCCTACACTGAAAACAATGTCAGGTCTGCTGGCAGTAAGATACAGAGTGAACCAATCATACCCCTATACAAATTTTGATCAACTGATGAACCAGGTTCATCAATGTCTAATTTAGTGGCAGTTGCAATGGGTGTGTCTATTTCTTTTGATTTTTCCATTTTAAACTTTTTGATAAGCTCATTTGCATACTTCTGCTAATGGATCATGGTTCCATTAGGACTTTGTTTGATCTGCAAGCCTAAGAAGAAGTTAAGCTCACCCATCATACTCATTTCAAACTCACTCCCCATTAGTTTTGCAAAGTCCTTACTTAGCTTATCAGTGGTGGCCCCAAAGATTATGTCATCAACATATATTTGTACCACAAAGAGATCCTTACCTTTTTCCCTTAAGAATAAGGTACTATCAATTTTACCTCTTTTGTAACCATGTTCAAGCAGAAATTTGGACAGTCGTTCATACCATTCTCTTGGGGCCTGCTTGAGTCCATAGAGAGCCTTGTCTAACTTGTACACATGTTCAGGACATTCCTTGCTCTCAAACCCTGGAGGTTGTTTCACAAACACTTCTTCTTTCAGGTAGCCATTCAGGAAGGCACTTTTGATATCCATCAGATGAAGAGTGAATTCCATATGTGCTGCAAAAGTTATGAGGAGTCTGATTGCCTCTAGTCTGGCAACTGGAGTAAAAGTCTCATCATAATCTATGCCCTCCTCTTGGCTGTAACCTTGGACCACCAGTCTTGCCTTGTTTCTTGTAACTGTTCCATCTTCATCAAGTTTGTTTCTAACGACCCATTTTGTACCAATAACTGATCTATCCTTGGGTATTGGAACTAGATGCCAAACTTGACTTCTCTCAAACTGATTGAGTTCATCTTGCATTGCATTGACCCAATCTGCATCCTGCAGAGCCTCAACAACATTTTTAGGTTCAGTAAGAGATAAAAAGGCATCAAAAGCACACAGATTCTTTAATTGTGATCTAGTTTTGACTCCAGATGTTGGATCAGTGAAGTTTCACAACCAACTGGTTCCTACTAAATGCTTCTCCCATGTTCTGTTGCTGAGGAAC
The DNA here is from genome assembly GCF_001879085.1 of Nicotiana attenuata. Lineage (NCBI taxonomy): Eukaryota > Viridiplantae > Streptophyta > Magnoliopsida > Solanales > Solanaceae > Nicotiana > Nicotiana attenuata. The sequence goes on along the minus strand of NW_017672136.1, from coordinate 183,763 downwards.
AGGGTCATGAACGGGTTCTTTTAGGGGATTTATTTCAATTCCTCTTTGATTAGTTCCCCCTGTCAGGTTGCCCAGAATAGAAGAACCTGTTCCGTCACTTGTTCGTTCTTTTGGTGCCACTTTGACTTGTGCTGAGGCTTCAGTCAAATCCTTTACTAATCCAATGGCTTCATCTTCATGTTCCTGTCTCTCAGAAAGAATGTTAGTTTCATCATATACTACATGCACACTTTCTTCTACACATAAAGTTCTTTTATTGAACACTTTATATGCTTTGTTATGTGAAGAATATCCCAAGAATACTCCCTCATCACTTCTGGGATCAAACTTACCTAGGGAGTCTTTTCCATTATTGTGCATAAAGCACTTACATCCAAATGCCCTAAGATGGGATATATTTGGTTTTCTCCCTTTAAGTAACTCATAGGGAGTCTTCTCTACAAGAGGTCTAGTCATGCATCTATTGATAATGTAACATGCAGTGTTTACAGCCTCTGCCAAAAGCTATGAGGCAACTTACTAGAAAGAAGCATAGTCCTAGCCATGTCTTCAAGAGTCCTGTTCTTTCTTTCAACTACTCCATTTTGTTGAGGAGTCCTAGGGGCAGAGAAGTTATGATCTATACCATTTTCATCACAGAATTCAGCAAACTTAGGATTTTCAAATTCAGTTCCATGATCATACCTAATGGATGCAAGTTGATTTCCTAATTGTTTCTGAGTTTTTCTAACAAAGGAAGTAAACATGTCAAATGTTTCATCTTTAGATGTCAGAAATAGTACCCAGGTAAATCTAGAATAATCATCAACAAGTACCATTACATATTTCTTTCCACCTCTGCTCATGGTTCTCATTGGACCACAGAGATCCATATGGACCAGTTCCAACGACTTGGTTGTGCTTACCATTTTCTTGCTTTTGAAGGATGATCTTACCAGCTTCCCCCTTGCACGGGCCTCACAAACTTTATCTTCCTTGAACTTGATGTTAGGTAACCCTATCACCAAGTCCTTAGAGAATAATTTGTTTAGCTGATTCAGACTGGCATGACCAAGTCTTTTGTGCCACAGGAGGGAATCATTATCCAGCACACTTAGGCAGGTTAGTTCATTTTCTGAGAGAGTAGACAAATCTACAATGTAAATATTGTTAACTCTTTTTCCCTGCAAAACAATCTTTTCAGTGGTAAGGTTAATCACAAAGCATTTAGTAGAGGTGAATGCTACAAGGTGACCTCTGTCACACAGTTGTGACACACTGATCAGGCTGTATTTCAAGCCATCTATCAAGCAGACATTCTCAATGGAGTGAGAGTCTGTCTTACCTACCTTTCCAACCCTAATAATCTCACCTTTCCTCCCATTTCCAAAGGAGACATTACCTCCCTTTAAGTCCTCAAGTGAAGGAACTGGTTCTTGCTTCCAGTCATATGTTTTGAGCAGCCACTATACATGTACCATATTTGGCTACTTCCCTTCACTTGGACCTGCAAAAAGAAATCAGGGGTTAGTCTTAGGAATCCAAACTAGTTTGGGTCCCTTTCTATAGGCAAAGGGATAAATTAGATTCCTTCTAGCCCACCCAGGCAGCCTATTTTTTTCTTGAACAAAAGCTTTGTTCTTTTGACTGGCCTTTTCTTTTGCATTACATTCGTTTTTGTAATGGCCAGTCTTACCACAGTGTGTGCAGATTTTGTTCTCAGGAAGAGTGAGGCACTTGCTTTTAGGATCCCACTTAGGTGCTTGAGTCCCATAACCAAGTCCTCTTTTGTTGCTACTGTGATGTTCTTGTAGCCAGGAGAGTGCATCAGAAGCCTTGTTCCATTTGCATGTTCTGTCTAGTTCATGTTTTACCTTCCCTAGATCTTCTTTTAATACTCTTATCTGCTCATCCTTCCTGTACAGCTCATCCTTCATTTTTCCTAAGTTTTCTTCTAGGGTGAGATATGTGTGATCAGCTTTCTTCTTTCCTGTTCCTAATTTCAGTTTTAAGTTCTCAGACCTAAGTTCTAGGACACTAGTGTCAAGTTCAAGAACTTGGTTCTTCAACTCAGCATTTTTACTTTCACTCTCATTAGCCCTAGACTCTAGATTTTTGCACTTGGCTTTTAGGATCACACATTCCCTAGACAGGTCTTCTAGCAGTAGCTCAGACAACCTTTCTTTAGACAGGAATTTAATCTTGTCTTTGAGATGAAGAATACTTACCTCTTGTTCATCATCTGATTCTCCGATGGCCATAAGTGCTTGTTCATCTCCAGCTTCATCTTTTGAGTTCTCATATGATGTTTCTCCCCAGGCAGCAACCATGGTCTTTGTTGATCCTTTGTTCCTTTTTGGTTGAACCTGTTCCTTTGTTCAGCCCTTTCCTTCTTCCACTCAATTTCCCATTGAGGACAATTCTTGATCATGTGATCAGTCTTACCACATTTGTAGCAACCCTCATTGGTCTGTTTCTCAGGAGCCCTTGGTTTGTTGAAGGTTGTACCACTTGAAGAACCCTTTCCTCTCATCGTGTACTTTTTGAAATCTCTTGTGATCATAGCCATTTCCTCATCCTCCAGATCTGAACCTTCAGCAATTTTCTAAGAGCCAGACTTCTTTCCTTCTTGGGTGCATCCATTTTCATGGTTTGCCTTCTCATTTCATAGGCAGTAAGGTTTCCAATTAGTTCATCCAGCTTGAGGGTAGCAATATTCTTTGATTCCTGAATAGCAGTGATTTTGCTTTCCTAAGAGACTGACAGAACCTTTGTTAAAATCTTCTCAACTTTGTCTTCTTCAAGGATAATCCTTCCAAGAGACTTAAGTTCATTTATCAGTGTGGTGAACCTTGTATACATCTCTTGGATGGTTTCTCCTTCCTTCATGGTGAAATTCTCATATTGAGAATACAGCGGTGTTCCTCTGGACCTCTTCACTTGAGGTGTTCCTTCATGAGCCACTTGCAAAGTGTCCCAGATTTCCTTAGCAGTGGTACAGCTTTGAATTCTATTGTACTCATCTAGACCTAGTCCACACACAAGCCATTTCTTGGCCTTGGCATTCTTTTCCCACTTCTTCAGGTCTTCAGCAGTGCAGTCAGTTCTTGTCTTTGGCACATCCACTCCTTCAGCATTCTTCTTTGTAGTTGCTAGAGGACCATAAGTGACTATGTCCCAGAGTTCATAGTCTTCTCCTATGATGTGATCCCTCATCCTGTTCTTCCACCACGAATAGTACTGACCATTGAAAAGTGGAGGCCTAGTAGTGGATTGCCCTTCCCAGTTCCCAGGTGGTGCACTCATGTTGATCTTTTCCTAAGGTGTTAGCCTCTTCAAGGATAACACGATATGATACCAATTGATGTTCTAAACGTCAATACCACACAAGAGGGGGGGTGATTTGTGTGGTACCCAATTTTCGCTCTAGAAGAACCTGGTTCTTCTAGGTGTACTAACTACTACTCTTTGCGGAATAATAAGTACATAAAATAAAGAACACACAGATTTTTACCTGGAAAACACCTGGATCAAAAGGTGAAAAAACCACGACCTACTACTCAGAAGGATTTTCCCAAACTTCCACTAAAATCACTGAGCCAAAACAGTATTTACAAAACTCTTTGCAAACCTAAGGATTAACTCTAATCTCGTTGTGGCACACAGCCTCAACTGTTGCGACAACTTCAAGTTAACTCTAACCTGAACACTCTAGGTACCTAATACAATTGCTTCTATGAAAGCTGAAAGGTACAATTTTAAACCACCTACTAAAATTGAACTAGAATAAAAAAAAGACACAATGGAACTGATTCTTCTATCTCGTTCAAGTAGCTTCAGGAGTGCACACTCAAATCTCACATAAATTGCTTGCAAAATTGCCTTTCTCTTTTGCTCTCAATTTAGTTTAACTTCTGCGTATGTGCAATACCTGTAAAAGAGAACAATCACTGTCTTTTAATAGGTTAGTAATCAGAGTTTGATTGGAACTCAATTGCTGATCTTCTATCGTAGTTGAGTCCTTGAAGATCTCAAACTCCAACACTATCTTTATCCGGATTGTGTTCTCTTCATATAAGGAGACTTTCTCCCCTTATCCAATATGTAACCTTTTCGACCAGATCAGGAGATATTGCTGCTTGATCAGTAGGACTTATCTCCTTCACGTGCATCTCACATGTGTAGGTTGATCATGACTGTGCTTCACAAGATGGACCTGGTCCATAACTAAGTTCATTTGTCATTCTTCAAAACTTCACCTGTTCTTGGGCCAACAACATCAAACGTGTCAACGCCGTTGAAAAGGACAAATGGTGGAGCAGCAAAATAGAAAGTATACTGGCATGGTCTGGGTTTGAACCCGGCAAAGGGCTGGGGAAGAATCTCCATGGTATCACTGAACTGATACGGCTGAAGGGTCATGGTACTACCTTTCGGCTCAGATATCAATACACATGGCAAGAGTATAATGATTGGTCGCCTCCATGATGTGGACCGTACTACCCTCTCGAGCAACTAGTGCCACGTCTGGATTAAGCCTTTCACCAAGCTAACACAATATGGGGAACTGCAGAAGAAGAGGCATTAGCTGGGATGAAGAATCTGTTCTTGGAGGACGAAGACATGGACTGCAGTGCAATAATTGAGGAGGAGGAGGAAGAAGGCCTCACTATTCAGAATGTGGAGAAGGGAGTTATTCTCAGGAACTGGACTGCCACACCATCCCGGGCCCGCCGAGTCCCTGGGTAGGCTGACAGATTTTATTTCTATAGCCATTCTAGGCATTTAAGATTTTCAGTAAGTTTGTTTTAAAGACTTATTGTTTCAAAATAAATACTCAATTCATCGAGCCGTACTTGTGGATGTTTTTTCAGTTCTAATCAAATGCATTGCTCTTTATTATTCATTATTGTTTTCTACACTCTTCTTTCTACAGTGCTATTATTTATGAGGCAACGCAACATGAGGATAGTGATTCGGATGAAGAAGACGAGATACCCGAGGAAGTTGTTAGGGAGGTTGAAAACTTCGAGAATAAGCCTAAGTCCAACCTGGACGAAACCGAAGCAGTAAACTTGGGGGATGCCGAGACCGTCAAGGAGACTCGCATCAGCATTCACTTATCACCAACAGAGAAGGAAGAGTACATCCGCTTCTTAAAAGAGTATGAGGACATTTTCGCATGGTCATATGATGACATGACAGGTTTGAGCACGTCCATAGTGGCTCACAAGTTACCTACCAATCCAACGTGTCCTCCAGTAAAGCAGAAACTCAGAAAGTTCAAACCAGACATGAGCCTGAAAATCAATGAGGGAGTTACAAGCAGATCAAAGCCAAAGTTCTCAGGGTGGTTGAGTACCCAACTTGGTTAGCCAACATTATGCCAGTTCCGAAGAAAGATGGAAAAGTCAGAGTGTGTGTTGACTATCGAGATTTAAACAGAGCAAGTCCCAAGGACGACTTTCCACTGCCAAATATACACATGTTGATCGATAACTGTGCCAAACATGAACTCCAATCCTTTGTGGATTGCTTTGCGGGTTATCACCAGATCTGGATGGATGAAGAAGATCCAAAGAAAACAGCTTTCATTACACCATGAGGGGTATATTGCTACAAGATGATGCCATTTGGTCTAAAGAATGCTGGGGCTACTTACATGAGAGCTATGGCAACCATCTTCCACGATATGATACACAAAGAAATAGAGGTGTATGTGGACGACGTCATCATCAAATCCAAGAGGACCGCAGATCACATAGCAGACTTGAGAAAGTTCTTTGACAGGCTGAGGAGGTACAACTTGAAACTGAACCCCGCAAAGTGTGCATTTGGGGTTCCCGCAGGGAAGTTACTGGGATTCATTATCAGCCGTCGAGGGATCGAGCTAGATCCATCTAAAGTCAAGGCTATTCAGGAATTACCGCCGCCTAAGAGCAAAAAGGACGTGATAAGCTTCCTAGGGCGTCTCAACTATATCAGTCGCTTCATAGCACAGTCCACAGTCATATGTGAACCCATCTTCAAGATGTTGAGAAAAGATACCGAGACAAGCTGGACCGAAGACTGTCAGAAGGCTTTTGACAAAATCAAGGAATACCTGTCCACACCATCGGTCTTAGTCCCGCCAGAGCCGGGACGGCCTTTGCTACTTTATCTATCTGTATTGGATAGAGCCTTCGGATGCGTTTTGGGACAACATGATGAGACAGGGAGAAAGGATCAAGCCATATACTACTTGAGTAAGAAGTTCACACCTTACGAAGCATGATACTCTCTGCTGGAACGCACGTGTTGTGCTTTGACCTAGACAGCTCAGAAATTGAGGCGTTACTTTTGTGCCTATACCACATACCTCATATCCAGGATGGACCCTTTGAAGTATATATTTCAGAAACCCATGCCGACCGGAAGGCTGGCCAAATGGCAGATACTGTTGAGTGAGTTCGATATCGTCTACGTAACTCAAAAGGCGGTCAAAGGACAAGCATTGGCAGATCATCTCGCTGAGAATCCGGTGGGAGGAGAATACGAACCCTTGAAAACGTATTTTCCTGATGAAGAAGTGTCATTCATAGGAGAAGATATTGCCGAAGCATACGACGGTTGGAGGATGTTCTTTGACGGAGCTGCAAATTTCAACGGAGTGGGCATTGGAGCAGTTTTGGTATCAGAAACAGGTCAACATTATCCGGTATCTGCTAAACTCAGGTTTCCCTGCACTAACAGCATGGCGGAGTATGAGGCCTGCATACTAGGACTCCTCATGGCAGTCGACACGAATATTCAAGAGCTGCTGGTAATTGGTGATTCAGATTTGCTTGTGCGCTAAGTACAAGGAGAGTGGGCCACCAAGAATTCCAAGATATTGCCATATCTGCACCATGTGCAGGAATTGAGAAAGAGGTTCACCAAGATAGAGTTTCAGCATATACCCAGAATTTAGAATGATTTTGCCGATGCATTGGCCACCTTGCCATCTATGATACAGCATCCGGACAAGAACTTGATTGATCCCATCCCAGTAAAAGTCCATAATCAACCGGCTTATTGTGCCCATGTTGAGGAAGAAACAGATGGAAAACCTTGGTTCCACGACATCAAGGAGTATTTGGTGAAAGGAGAATATCCAGAGCATGCAAACCACACTCAGAAACACACACTCCGAATATTGTCCAATCACTTTTTTCACAGCGGAGGAAACTTGTACAGAAGAACTCCCGATTTGGGATTGCTAAGATGTGTCGACGCAAAAGAGGCTTCTAAGCTACTCGAGGAGATACATGCTAGGACCTGCCGCCCGCATATGAATGGTTTTGTCTTGGCCAAGAAAATACTCAGGGTCGGTTACTTTTGGATGACCATGGAGACGACTGCGTCCAGTATGTCCGCAAATGCTACCCATGCAAGTGCATGCTGATATGATAAAAGTGCTGCCAAATGAGCTCAATGCAACAAGCTCGCCTTGGCCATTCGACGCCCGGGGAATGGATGTCATCGGTCCGATTGAGCCCACTGCTTCAAACGGACACAGGTTTATTCTGGTAGCCATTGATTACTTCACAAAATGGGTAGAGGCTGCATCTTACAAAGCTGTAACCAAGAAAGTCGTTGCAGGTTTTATCAAAGACCGTATTGTTTGCCGATTCGGAGTTCCCGAATCCATTATCACTGATAATGTTGGGTCGGTCAAATCGTCTGCGGGTACATAAACTGCCAACCTCAACAGTGATCTGGTGAAAGCCATGTGCGAAACTTTCAAAATCAAGCATAAGAATTCCACAGCCTATAGACCTCAGATGAATGGAGCCGTGGAAGCCGCCAACAAAAACATCAAAAAGATACTAAGAAAGATGGTAGAAAACCACAAACAATGCCACGAGAAGCTACCCTTTGCTCTGTTGGGATACCGCACCACGGTTCGCACATCAACCGGGACAACTCCCTACATGCTGGTTTATGGTACCGAAGCTGTCATCCCGGCCGAGGTAGAGATTCCTTCCTTGTGAATTAGCGACGCAGAATAGATAAGGAGTCGCTATGAACAATTGGCCCTTATAAACGGGAAAAGGACGAATGCAGTATGTCACGGTCAGCTTTATCAGAACAAAAGGTCCAGAGCTTTCAACAAAAGGGTCAAACCAAGACAATTTGCCCCAAGACAGTTGGTGCTGAAGAAGATCTTCCCACATCAAGATGAAGCCAAAGGGAAATTCTCTCCTAACTGGCAAGGTCCTTACATGGTTCACAGGGTACTGACAGGAGGTGCACTCATACTTGTAGAAATGGATGGAGAAATCTGGACAAAACCAATCAATTCAGACGCAATCAAAAGATATTATGCTTAGATTTACATTTACTCATTTGATGTAATTGAACTACGCTTGACCTGATTCCCGTTTAAGAGGGGATACGTAGGCAGCCTTATGGGTTCGGTCATATCATAATAAAATTTCCCGTTACCCCCCCCCCCGCCCCAAGATTAGAAACTGGGGCAGAATTTTGAGAAGGATCAAATTCCGGAGCAAGTCCAGCCAACGCCAACATATGTCAGACAGTCGAAAATCGATTAAGAAACTGGGGCAGAATTTTGAGAAGGATTCTCAAAATTCCAAAGAAGGTTCAACAAGACTCGTTACTCGCAAGTAGCCGAAGGATCATCTACCAAACTGGGACAGAATTTTGAGGAGGACCCTCAAAATTCTAACATAGGAAAGTTGCAGTGTCTCTGAAATGTGTTACAGTCACTAGTTCATCTAAATTATTTGATATTTCAATACGTTTCTAAATAACTCTATTTTTATCAATAATTGCATATTTTCGAAAACTCTATTTCCGTAACAGTCAGGTTACCCAGGAAACTCAAAAGGCCTCCAGAACGGAGCAAAGCAAGGTCGGCAGATAGAAGCACGAACCAACCTCCCCCTCACAAAACTTACAATTTTTCTTTGAATGCAAGTACATCTGACGTAGAAATAGTGCCCGCAAATATATACACGTAACAAGGTCACTATCAATCAGTCCCTCAGACACCGAATATATCTTCAGCTAAGACATATGCTACTCTTATTGCTACTCGTTCTTTGCATGGGACTAAGCCCTTTCCCACATACCTGCATGAGGCTAATCCTTGCATCCCAATTTTCATGAGGCTAATCCTTGCCCCCCTATCTACATGAGGCTAATCCTTGCCTTCCCACTTGCATGAGGCTAATCCCTGTCTCCCCACCTACACGAGGCTAATCCCTGCCTCCCTATCTGCATGAGGCTAATCCTTGCCTCCCCATTTGCATGAGGCTAATCCCTTCCTCCCTACCTGCATGAGGCTAATCCTTGACTCCCCATTTGCATGAGGCTAATCCTTGCCTCCCTACCTGCATGAGGCTAATCCTTGCCTCCCCATTTGCATGAGGCTAATCCTTGCCTCCCTATCTGCATGAGGCTAATCATTGCCTCCCCACTTGCACGAGGCTAATCCCTGCCTCCCCACCCGCATGAGGCTAATCCTTGCCTCCCTATCTGCATGAGGCTAATCCTTGCCTCCCCATTCGCGTGAGGCTAATCCCCGCCTCCCTACCTGCATGAGGATAATCCTCGCCTCCCTATCTGCATGAGGCTAATCCTTGCCTCCCCATTTGCATGAGGCTAATCCTTGCCTCCCTACCTACATGAGGCTAATCCTTACCTCCCCATTTTCATGAGGCTAATCCTTGCCTCCCTATCTGCATGAGGCTAATCCTTACCTCCCTATCTGCATGAGGCTAATCCTTGCCTCCCCATTTGCATGAGCTAATCCTTGCCTCCTTACCTGCATGAGGCTAATCCTTGCCTCCCCATTTGCATAAGGCTAATCCCTGCCTTCCTACCTGCAGGAAGCTAATCCTTGCCTCCCCATTTGCACGAGGCTAATCCCTGCCTCCCTAATTGCATGAGGCTAATCCTTGCCTTCCTATCTGCATGAGGCTAATCCTTGCCTCCCCATCTGCATGAGGCTAATCCCTGCCTTCCGTATTCGCATGAGGCTAATCCCTACCTCCCTACCTGCATGAGGCTAATCCCTGCCTCCACACCTGCATGAGGCTAATCTCTGCCTCCATATTTGCATGAGGCTAATCCCTGCCTCCCTGTTTGCATGAGGCTAATCCTTACCTATATGAGGCTAATCCCTGCCTCCATATTTGCATGAGGCTAATCCCTGCCTCCCTGTCTTGCATGAGGCTAATCCGTGCCTCCCCATCTGCATGAGGCTGATCCCTGCCTCCGGATTTGCATGGGACTAAGCCCTGTCCCACATCTTGCATGAGGCTAATCCATGCCTCCATATTTACATAAGGCTAAGCATTGCCTTCCATTTGCATGGGACTAAGCCCTGTCCCGCATCCTGCACGAGGCTAATCCCTGCCTCCATATTTGCATAAGGCTAAGCACTACCTTCTATTTGCATGGGACAAAGCATTGTCCCTCATTGCATGAATGTTGCTCTACTCTGGCACTATCTATTTGCTCTTCTACCGGGCTAAGCTCTGCCTTTCATCTCGCAATACTAAGCCTTGTCTTGTCAACATCTTATTGTTGCATCTCATGGGCTGAAATATCGCCAATCTGTCCAAAGGCGTCATAGTCTAAAGGCATCATCCTCATAGCCGGAAGACACCATGCCATGGCTTGAGGATCTCTCAAATTTGCATGTCATTATTCAAAGGCATCATGGTTCGGAGGCACCATCTGCATGGCCCGAGAACACCATTTCATGGCCTGCGAATCCCCCACTAAACAATTCATGGCCCAGGACATCATGGTCCGAGGACGTCATCCTTAACCGTCCAAAGACAACTTTCATGGTCCAAAGGGAATCTGCATCATGTTTAAATTTCCGCACAAATACGGGTTCGTAGCATCTCTTTATTTGCGGGTGTTCAGCAAGCAACCACTATCTTAGCAGGAGCGACCTCGCTCCAGTTCCTTCAAACTATCTCAAACTTAACCGTTCACCATAACCGCTCTTGCACCTCGTGTCCGTTCTTACAATGACTTCATCGGTATATTCCGCCAATGAATCCAGAACTACACATGGCCTGATTCCTGTGAAACCAGGGATATTTAGGCAACTGAAGACCGGAGTCCGGCCTCTATCTTTCAAAACATCCCATCCGGTCAAAATTGTCCATCATTTCTTTACCCGAAAACTCTTTCATCCTTCCCGGGTAAAGAGGGGCAGCTGTTGATACCCAATTTTTCTTCATATATTTTTAATACATATATATATTTTTCAAAGTTATAAGCATTCATAAACATTTTTTTATAATTTTTCTATAATTTTAAAAGCTCGAAATCAATTTGTTTCTTCTATTTTTATTTATATAAATATCCAATAATTATCCTTCAAATTACTTTTGTGATGATTTAGTCATCTAAATTCTTTATTTATGCCAACATAGTGTTTAAATATTTTAGTGCATTTTTTGCAATTATATTTACATTTTTAGGCTAAATTGCGAAACTTTGCAATAATAGCCCATACTAATGCATTATTACATTATTGATGCATAAAATGGTCTTTTATATTTAAAATGTTAAATAACTATTTTAGATCATTTTTAGTACACGAAAATATTTTTTGGAACTCATTTATTGTTTTTATAAATTATGTAGTTATTAAAAGTGGCTATTTAAAATATGGCCTATTTTTATTTCAATTTTAGTCCTATTTCAACCCAATACCAGCCCAATTTCAATTTAAATTTACCCAGCCCAAACCCTAATACCCGATGCGACCCCGAAATCCTTTCAATCTCGGCCGTTGATCATAGAGATCAACGGCGACAAACGGCCCTTTCCTTTTTAGTCCCAAACGACCCCCCAAACCCTTTCATTTCCCATCATCCGCCGCCCTGAAATCCCTCTCCTCTCTCAAATGCTCTCAAGCCTAACCCTAATCGGACCTTACTGTCACTCATCTATGGCTATCTATGGTGGTTTCTCACCCACCCCCCCCCAGGCCTCTAGTAACCTCTCTCACGTTGGTATTGCCATCTCCAGGGTCCTCAAGGGACCAGGGTTAGTTGGCTTGCATCTATGGCCCCTTTCTCGTCTGTTTGAGGCTGTTCCAGTGTGATTCCGAGTAAGATCGTCCTACATCGACTATGATCTATGGGTTTCTAAGCATGTTTCTTCACCTCTGTGTTGTTCTCCTCGAAACCTTAATTTTTTCTTCTGAACCTCTTAGATCTGTACAGATCTGAGATGATTTGGACTTATTTCATACGAGTTTTACAATAACCTTGTGATTCTTTATAAGAATCATATGATTTTTGAGTGATTTTTCATCTTTCTCTAAACTAGGGTTTTTTGAAATTTCTTTTTCCAAAACATTTGGTAATTTTTGAGTGTTTGATCTTCTGCTTCTTATATGTTTTGACTGATTTCGTAAGTTTGCTACAACCTTAACTCGTTTATACAAAAAACCCTAATTTTTGACATTTTTTGTTTGGTTTCTGAGTACTGGTGTACTGACTGTGTTCTTGCCTTGGTTCTTGTGATTTCTCTTTAGCCATTTAAATGTCTCGTGATATTCTTATCATAATATGCCTCTACTAAGTTCTTGGTTCAACTTTTCTACCGATCTTATATGTCTATGTTCATTCTGACCGTTATTTCTTGCTTTATTTAAGTTGTTTGTGATACTTGCTGACTCTTTACGTGATTTTCTCTTTGATTGAACCCTTGATTATTCTGAAGTCCTTATTTCCTGGTTTGATTTGAACACTTTTCATTAACAAAACTTTTGATTCTTACCTCTCTACTCGGTTTAATTGAACTGCTTACCTTAATTAATTTTTCCTTGCCTTATTTGTTATTTTTGCTGATTCTTACTGATTGTTTCCTTAATTGAAACCCCTGTGCATTCTCCCCTAATTACCTACTTTGTACTCGATTTCCTTCCTTAAGTATCTGTCCTGCTTTTACCATTGATTATCCCTTGATTAAAGGGAGGACTTACTGATTTTACATGTGACTGATTCCCTGAATTTCTCTAATTGCTACATGATTGATTCTTTACCTTATTTTGTTTAACTCTTGATTACTATATAAACTCCCTCATATTCTCACTTCAGACACGAACATTAGTTCACGAAACACACTTACACTCTAAAGCTCTCTTTTCTTCTTTGCTAATTGTGATATTCACTGGTCTAGCCGGATGAAAGCCAAGGCTAGATATTGGAACTACATCTGCTTTATATTCTGCACTCTTTTCTTCAACTGGTATGTCTCTAGTTAAATTTTGAAACCCAAACCCTATGTGTTTCATTCCTGCACTAGTTCACCAACTATGAATTCAACATGTCTTCCTGCTTACTTCTTTGCCTATCATGTCTAAACTATGTCCTGTTCAATGTGTGATTAGCATGCCTACACTTCACCTAGTTATCTGATACTTCACTAGCCTGTTTGTGAATATCTGTTTAATCCCTTAATTATGTGATCATGTTGGTTATTTGATGTATATGATTGACCCTGCCTGTATATTTAATCCTGTTCAAGATATGTTAGGTTTTGTATATTACATCTGTGATATCTGTCTTAACTATTTACTGACCATGACTAGCCTGCTAAGTCTCTAAGACCCTAAGTGTTTTATGCAGTTGTTGACTATATGTTTCCTCTATACCCTATCCATGTACCCCCAATGTGACTCTTATGTGCCCCAATCCCTTTATCCCCATGTGAGATCTGTTTGTTGAGTGTTTCTGAATCTGGATGTTTTATGACCAATGGATTGTCTGCTGTTTTCAAAAGAGTCTTGGTACTCTTCTCAAACTATCTTTTACCACCAAACTATTTCCTGTTTCAGAAAAGCTTTTCACTCCTAGAGTCATCTCTGTACTATTTTCAAAACTATGTCAAGCACTCTCACTTTACTCTTAGATTACTAGGTTCTGCCCCTATGATATGTGTACTGCCTTGAGACCCTTCAGATCTCTCTAAACTCTGGCATATCAGGGATGGCACTTCCACACTGCACAATAATCAGTTACTATTTGAGAAAAGTCTGGGTGTGAGCACTGCCCGGGATCCTTGAGGTCCTTAGGGAACTCTGACACACCTGGACATGAAATTGGCTATGGAACTTTGACATTTGAGACTACTGGAGGCTTGAGAATCATTTGGGCCTACTGCAGGCTCCCTATAGCTTAGCTTCTATTTTATTTATGTAATTTATATTCAGTTCTTGTTCTGTAATAATTTTTGTAAACAAACATTTGGGGTGATTAGTGAAAAGGGGTGGGTAGTTGCATATTGTGGGTAAAATCGGGTAGATAACATGCCTATAGGGTCTACTTCAATTCAAAATGTGTTTGCTAGATAATATGCCTATTAGACTTGATTTGGTGAATTCTACATGCTTTACTTTCACACAATTAGAAAACATGCCTGTAGCTTCTAAAATCAGCCTAACTTTAACTCACACCTGCAAGTTCTGAATCAGATTAACTGACCTACTCGTTTCTCAATCAATGTTAGTACAAAGCATGCCTATAGGATTCAAATCGCTTGTTTGAAACTGTTTACAATTTTACTGCATCCCTGCTCAATAATAGATTTCATGTTCATAGGACATCACTTTTATACGCCTAGGCAAACCTATAGGGCGATTAAAATTCTGCAACTGTAAAACCATGTTCTGTTACCCGTGATTGTTCATATTCAACGGGTCTAAAATCAGTAGGCAAGCTGAATAGGTCTTTGGCACTTTGGTCATAATTTAATACTGTATACTCTCAGCTCACCTAGATATCATGTTCTAAGGTTTTTCTCTTAAACAGTTATTTGAGACGTGCACTTATTTGTTTCCGTTTGCAGAGGTAAAATGTGAGCCTTTAATTGTTCCATGCAGTCCTAATTGTTTTGGTTGACGCTTAGGCTTTTCTCCTTTAAACACCTTAGGATGGTCTAGAACTACCCAAATTAGAGGTCCTAAATACCTCCAGGGCCACAAAGAAGGGACGGGTAGTGCACGCATAGGATATCTTTCAAGGTTTCTAGAACGCTTTAGGCTATGACCAAGGGAAGGGAATTGGGTAGTAAGGATATGATAACTACGCACTAATGTCACGTGTAGCCCCTCATTGAGGAGTGATTACCGGGCATTGTGTGGGAATGATCCTGTAGGCTAACCAACCTATGACCCTTTTCCCAACTCCCGTTGTTTAAATGAATTTACTTTTCTTCATATATGTGCAACTTGTTCAAACTTTTTCCCTTGTTTCATTACTTGAATCACACATGTGCTTAGAATGTCAAAACATGCCCTTACTTGCAAGTACGTGGTCAAACTGTTTACTTGTTCAAAATGACTGATTCACATATGTTCGGCCGGGACCCACCGTCGTGGACCGCGAGGGGTGCCTAACACCTTCCCCTCAAGGTTATTTCTAGCCCTTACCCTATATCTCTAGTAATGCAAACTAGTCCATGAGTGGCGACTCTTCAAATACCCAATTCCCAAAAGGAAAAGAGTTATTCCCTCATGAAATGTCGAAACCCGGACGTTCTCTGCGAGGAGGAAAAAAGGGGGCGCGACAGCATGGCGACTCTGCTGGGGATATTTTAGGCTCTTACCATAACGAACTTATTTTTTATGAATTAGTCCAAGCATGACCTATCCCACGTACCCTTTCCCCTTTTTAAATTTAACTGTTTATTTTTAAGCATTTATGATTTCTTTATTTTTCTGAAACTGACTTGTCTCTTTGTTTTCTTCTGTAACCGTTTTTCAATTATTTAAATACTGCATTTATTATTCTCTTACGTGCAAATACTTGACAACATGCTGTTTTGAGGGTTCGAGACCTCGAATTATGTGTTGTGTGATTGGTATTGAAGTGACACACATGCCAAGTGACGGGCGTGCGGGCGTGCACCGTGAGAGTTGTGACCTGGTTTATTTCATGGCATTGTATAGTGACTTTATCTTGTTGATATCCATGTTTTCATCATGTGATAAAGCAATTGAGCTGTCAATCATGCTAGATATCATGTTTAGACTTTACGCTGGTACTGTTGGGACCCATAGTGGTCGTTTTTTGTAGTCACCTTACTGATTTCATTGATATTTTGTACTCAGTTATATTCATTCATTTCATCTCAATATCTCAGTCTCAGTTGTTATTTATTGATGCATCATATCATTGTTTCGGGCTAGTTTTCATGACACTGTGTGCTCGTGAGTGAGATATGAGAGGTTGATGACTGAGTGAGGCCGAGAGCCTGATTATGAGTGCCAGTCGCCGTCGAGGTTCTATTGATTTTATGATAGCGCTTAGGTTGTAGGAGCCCCTCTAGAGTCTGTACACACCCTTACTGAGCGCGGTTGATATTATTGAGGGATGGATCTTTCCTGAATATGGATCTTGTCCAAAGAACTTGATACCTGGAGATGGATCTTCTCCATAGGGCTGGATTGGCCTTCATCGCCACTGAGTAAATGATGGTCAGTGATGTATATATTCCGAGATGGATCTTCTCTGGGCTGTATGGGCCATATACATAGCCGAGTGATTGAACATTTGAGAGCGTGAGCACATGAGGCTGTAAGTATGGTGCATCACATACAGCATGTGCATTGGCATGTAAAGATAGAAGAGTTATATTCTTCACATTGTTCAAATCTGATCTATTTCACTGTTTTGAGCTATCTTTTTAACTTGAAAGCATGCCTACATTTCTGCACTGTGATTTCTATTTTTAACTATGCCGGTTGAGTTCATCACTACCTTTCAGTCCAAAGGTTGGATTTGTTACATACTGAGTTGGTTGTACTCACGTTACTCCTCGCACCTCGTGTGTAGATCCAGGCGTTTCTCGTCACGGCGGCTGCTGATTGACGAGTCAGATCCTGGAGACTATCGAGGTAGCTGCATGGCGTTCTCAGGCCATGACTCTCCTTCACTATCTCTATCGATATTTCAGTTTTATTCCCTAGACACTATAGTAGACTGCATTCTGGTATAAACGCTCATGTACTCTGTGACACCCCAGTTTGGGATAGTTTGTATCGTATTTCGGATTATTTCTATTTCAAAAAGGTTTTTCTTATGTATTAATTGCTTCTATCTCTATTTTCAAAGTTTTTACTGTGTTGAGATGTTGAGTAGTGGCTTGCCTAGTTCCATGATGGGCGCCATCACGACGGTTGGTTTTGGGTTGTGACAAAACTCTAGGAACCAGGTAAATTCAGTCAATTCATAATATCGGATGTAGATTAAACGTCAACCCGTTCCACTCCCCCAGTAAGACATGTCAGGTGTAAATTCAACTCCGCCATCAATAATATAGTACGCGAGGAGGTGGAAAAACGCTTAGAAAACGGCTCCATGAGGGAGTCGAAGTACCCTAAGTGGATCACAACATAGTGATAGTCTAAAAGAAAAATGGGAAATAGTAGATGTGCGTGGATTTCACAGACTTGAACAAAGCATGTCCGAAAGGATTTATTCCCATTACCCTATATCGACCAACTCATTGATGCAACAACCGGGGCACGAACTATTGAGTTTTTGGACGCTTACTCAAGCTATAACCAAATTCTTATGGATGAAGAGGACTAGGAGAAGACCATGTTTATCACCCACCAAGGAACGTATTGTTATAGGGTCATGCCATTTGGGCTGAAGAATGCGGGGCTACATATCAAAGATTGGTAATAAAGATGTTAAAAAACCAGCTCAGTAAGAACATCGAGGTATATATAGATGACATGTTGATCAAGTCTGAAAAGGTAGATGATCACATCGATCATTTGAAAGAAACTTTTGACATACTAAGACCGGTACGGAATGAAGCTGAACCCAGAGAAATGCGCGTTTGACGTAACCTCGGGAAAGTTCTTGGGTTGTTTGGTGTTGCAACGAGGTATCGAGGTCAACCCAGACCAAATTAATCGAGAGGATACCGGAACTCTTAACCACCAAAAAGAAAGTCCAAAGGTTGACTGGCTGAATCGGCGCCCTATCAATTTTCATCTCGCAGTCGTCAGATAGATGTCACAAATTTTTTGGAGTACTTCAAAAGGACAACAGCCTCGAATAGACTCCCGAGTGCGTCTAGGCTCTGTGAGAACTGAAGGCATACCTATCATCACCTCCCCTGCTTTCAAAACCCGAACCTGTGGAGCAATTTCTCATCTATCTAGCTGTCTTTGAGGTAGCGGTAAGCAGAGTCTTGATCCGCAAAAATAAAGGTACGCAATCTCCCATCTATTACATTAGCAAAACACTTGTTGATGCCAAGATGAATTCTTGGTTGACTGCTTGAATGTGTTTATTTATTGTGGAACGGGCCGAACGCCTCGATAGATTAAATGGATGCATCTATGGTTCGCGCCATTTGACCCTCTGGCAGTGCACAGTTTAAATATTGTTGGATCGGGCCATACGACCTCGGCATGATTTGTGCAAGCTTGTATTGCTTGCCTTTTAATTCATTGATGTTGATATTTTTTTCTCCCTGGCCTGAGATCAATGTATAAAATGATGAAAATGAATTTGGGAGTTTCCTATAGACGAAAGAAATTGTTTACTTGCCTCGTGCTATTGAGTTACAACCATTTTTATTAAAACCCTCATATTACTATATTATTAATATATTATTATTGGACCACTAGTAAGTGTCGAAGTCGACCGCTCGTCTCTACTTCTTCGAGATTAGACGGGATACTTACTGAGTACACGTTGTTTTTGTACTCATGCTACACTTGCTGTGCATTTTTGTTGCACAGGAACATGTACATCTAGCGGCCTAATGGGCGTAGCAGCATGGACTTATGTGGGTTGCATCTCTCGAGGCGACCCGTAGCCGGCATAGTCTCTTTCAGTGTATAGTATTTACCTTCTGTCCAAATTTGTATTCCGGTCAGTTATTGTACTTCATTTGATTTCCAACAAATAGCTCATGCACTTGTGACACCGGGTTCTAGGATGATTATGGGATTATTCAATATTTAGTTTGTTAAAGACATCATCTTATTTAAGTGAAATTCATTATTTATTGTTTAATGTATAAAAGAAATGATTTCAATAAATACTAAACTGGGAATTTCATTAACTTCTTGGTGTTGGCTTGCCTGACGGTGGTGTCCGGCGCCATCACGACCCTTAGTGGAATTTGGTTCGTAACAACATGATATCAGAGCACTAGGTTCCCTTAGGTCTCACGAGTCATGAGCAAGTCTAGTAGAGTCTCGCAGATCGGTACGGAGATGTCTTTACTTATCTTCGAGAGGCTACAGGGCTGTTAGGAGCACTTCCCTTCTTGACTTCTCATCGTGCGATTTGATTTCCTTTGAGGCTTATGCCTTCATTTCCTTTCCATTCAATCTTATGCGACGCGAAGCGCTGGTCATGAATCTGCGAGCGAATGTGGTGCAGGTTGTTTCTCCCTACGTAGTTGATTGGACTATTGTCGTCGCCTTGCGAAAGTATATTCTGTCATTTTCAGCTCCGTAGCTGTACTTCTAAGAGCTTTAAGGCTATGCGCAGGTTGCTATGATGCTCATGAATGGTTATCGCACGGTATCGATATGATGGTGGGATGTTTGTCCATGCGTGGAAGCAAGGTATGACTTGGAAGGAGGTTTTCTCAGTGTGTGATTCGGAGATCCAGTATCTTATTTCCGACGAAGGAAAGGAAATCGAACTATAAATGATCAGATTTGGGTTGATAGAGTAACGAGCCTTGGTGTTTTCAAGTGCGGTGGAATTTTCATCTACTACGTGGTGTCGCCGTCCTCGATTGAATGTGTTAAGTTTTCCAGTGTTATGATCTACTACAATTCGCCTTTGGAGCAAGATATTGTGAAACAGCATAGAAGAAGCGGCTGTTAGAGATCGCGGGGTGCTGTGGTTCGGGATTGAATCGTTATATCTAATGTTGACGGCTCGAGAAAGATGATCTTTGGAAGGGTTTAAAGTAGTAGCGATCTGTTAGTGCAAGTGCTACAGAGATAGATGTTGATTTAAGGCAACAACTGGGCGGCAAAGGACGAGGAAGGACATGTGGGAAGTGTCTTATGGTAATTGAACTTCTAGAAAGCGTAGTGCGGGAAACAGGAGCCGAGCAGTTTCTTAGAGGAGTGAGTTTGACTAAAGTGGGAGAGTGGCAGAGTAGCATATGGGATCAGTGGCAGGATAACTACACACCCGGAGAAAAAGTCTAGAGTGAATTGGGATTCAGGGTGGTCAGTGACTGGGTTTTCGGACTTGACTTGTAATATCGGCCATTGTACGGCGGTAGATTTGATACAACAGAAAGGAGTTGCTTTATGTGAATAAGGATACAATATGATTTTGAATTAGAAGATATTGTCGTGTATTTAGTTGATGTCCATAAGAAGAGAACGGACTAGTGCAGCCGGCGAATGAGCACGGGCTCATGATGGGTTATAGATGTCATAGGGATTGTACCCAATGCAGTGTCGTTGGGAGATGTCGACATGTAATTTCCACAGGTGGGTTATCTCCTGTGAGCAAATCAACAGTCGCGTGGTTGGCGAAGCTTCTGCGAAGAATTCTACCGGCTACGGTAAGGAGATCGGTCATGTGAATGTGGTTGATGATTCAGAGTATTCATAAAGGGTTTTAACAAAAGGATTTCGAGGATTTTGGCGGTTTGATTGTGCAGGGTTATGTCAATAGGAGATAAGGAATCTTGGTGGGTTCCATAGTTGCGTAATTGTGGCTTCAAGCTAAGTGGGAGAGTCCCACCGCCTACGATTAGGTTGCATGGTTATCTACTTGTGAGGTTTCGGGTTATCGGCATATTGGTAAGTTATTTCGGCTAAGGGAAAAGAACATAAGTGTTAAATTGAGCAAAGGAATTGGTAAAGATGTGCTATAGTTTGCCTTATTGGCTCATGTTCAGGCTTTAGGAAGACTCGGGATTTGTGTTTCGTATGGAGGTGATTTACAAGGAAGTGATTCAGTCGGGTGATTCATCGAGATGGGTGTTCATGTGACAGTGGAGCCTCGGAGTTGATTATATTTGGGACCAAGCCAGAGTGGATTACTCTCAACAACGGTCCTAGTAAATTCAAGAGTTAAAAATGCGGTGCCTAAGGATTCAAGCCCGCAGTATGGTTAAGAATCAAGCTTTTGTAGCAGATTATGATAAGAGACTTAGAATGTTCTATGATGTTTTCGACTTGCAGTGTAGCATGGGGAGGTAAAAGAGAAAAAGACTTCGGATTCGTAAAGGGATTATCATAACGGGTGTATCAGTTGAAGATGCGAATGTGCGTGCAGGGAGTGTATGAAATGGTTCATGGGTTTGGAGACAGGGTGGTCTCGTGGAATGGGGTCACTCAAGGTGAGTGCGGATTTAGGTTGGTGATGTAAGGAATGGAGCTATTATTATCACTAAGACAAGTTAAGGGTGAATTAGAAGAAGATAGATTGGTTAGACATGGTTGAATTGGCACAGTGGTGGTGGTACGTGCGAGGCTCGACGGCCGCCGTAATTGATTTTGTTTGGAAGTATTCAAGTATTATGGCCTGTTATGTGTAGGCGGATCCCGGAAGGGTTATGATGGTTTAGACCACTACTTGAGGATTTGAATGTTCTACGGTTATGAGAATGCACTCGCGTGTTGCTATGGTTCTCTTGGAATGAGTTAAGTAAAAGGTTTCTGTATGGCGAAGTGTATACCCTATTAGTGGTTCAAGAGTTATGATGAAATTCTATTACTGTCGCATATTGGCATGTTAGGTGCACTGAGCGGCATGAAAATTAAAAGTGAGGAGCCGAGGTTACGGTTCGATATTGGCAAGGATGTCACAAGCTCGGAGGAGTAGGAAAGGGATTTGAATGTTTAGAGTAAGCTGGTATTGTCTTCAGCGTCACCTGAGATTGGTGTTTTGTGAATGAGGCTTGCAACCTGGTTATGGATTCTTGTTATGCTTTACAGTGTTAGTGCGGCCGGTGGTATGGATGTGCAGACCTGTTATCTGGTGCGGAAGGTCGTGGGAGCGTGTCTCACGGGGAGATTGTATGAGTGTGATATGTAGTCACTTGATTGATTAGAAGTTTAAACCTAGTATGAAGATTGTGGTGGTATCTCTAATTTGAGAATTCATGCCTGAAGGGCACTCGGTTTATTGGGCTGTGGACTGTGGAGGTTTACTCCGGTTATGATGGTTGTTCTTGTGAGTTATCGGAAAAAGGAGTATTTATGGACCCTTGAAAGGTTATTTTCCTAGTACAGTGCGATCAGAATCGGCTTGAGGTATGTGGATGGATTTAAATATGAGTATGGGCTCTACATCAAGTCGGATGTGTTTCTTTTAGCATAGCGCTCCTTATGAAGGATTATTCGGACGTTGGATGTTATTTCATCGTCGACTATCTTATGTAATGCTATATTGTGCCGTGTGAGTTGTGAAACAGCTTGATAATTTTCTTATGTATTGAGGCTCCGCGTAGCGATGGTGTTATGTGAGCAGGATGGCTCTTGAGTTTCAGATCATATATCGCACCTCCGTTGTGCCTGGGTTTTGTAGCTTATGTGGCTATATGTCTCCCCAGGGACGGTATTATGCACTTAGCGTGCTTGTGACCGATATTCGGTATTATGTAGTAACGAGCAATTTAGCTCGGTGTGTATCTCCTTATGTGAGTTGTATGTTGTCTAGATCGGGTTGCACGCCGCAACAGTGTGATGTTGAGTTCAGTCCCCTATATTTTAATTTTTGTGTGTTTTTCTTCCCATTTTCCGAGGAAGGTTCATAGTTGCATGAGTTGAGTAGTCCCTTCCAGGGTTCGTTTCTCTTATGTATCACGTTCAAGTTTGTGGCCTATCAACATATTTTGGCATCATATGAGACTTTTGGTCAGGTGTGGGGTGACTTATTGCCTGAGCAGTCCGTACTGGGTAGGACGAGGTTGTTGGATCTAGGATCAGTGCGATCGGATTATATGAAGTATATTAAAAAGCAAATACCATTATTTGGTTCAGAAGGAGGTAATGATTCTTGTCATGAGTATAGACTCAACGGTTGGTCGACTCAGTAGTGGTTATGAATTTCTACATGTCTCTTCCGTCGTGACGGTATTGTAAGAGTTGGGTCAAGACTTATACATTTCATGATGTGCATTGTGAGCATTAGATTCGGGGAATGTCGGTTGTTATGATCACATAATGTTATTATGGTCCGTGAATGATGTGGTGTAGGGTGAGAATCCAGCAAAGGTATGCAGTCATGCTCTGGTACATCGCGTAGTGATTGATACAGTGATTCATATATTGGAAGCGGGCCTGGCAGAGAATTTCGAATGTTGAACTGG
Organism: Nicotiana attenuata; assembly: GCF_001879085.1. Classification (NCBI taxonomy): domain Eukaryota; kingdom Viridiplantae; phylum Streptophyta; class Magnoliopsida; order Solanales; family Solanaceae; genus Nicotiana; species Nicotiana attenuata. The sequence goes on along the minus strand of NW_017672136.1, from coordinate 160,441 downwards.
GCTCTAAGGCTCATTTGCCTAAATAAAAGAGGATATCTTCATATTTGATCGAGTTGATGTGCTCAACTAAGTTGTGGTAGCACGGGTAGGTGCACGAGGTGTCAATCAGTGATGTCGGACAACTCCAGTGCAGTTCTCAGCACGTTTGAGGACGAACGTATGCTTAAGTGGGAGAGAATGTAACGACCCGACCGGTTGTTTTGAGCTCTAGCGCGTCGTTCGGCAGTTTGAGTCCATGAGTAGCTTCACTTCAGGCATTACGATTTGCATGCATGGTGGGAATTAAATTTCGGGAAGTTCGGAATTGATTTGGAAAGAAAATTCTCATTTCAGAAGCTTTAAGTTGGAGGAATTGACAAGGATTGGATTTTTGAGTAAACAACCTCGGAATCGGGATTTGGAGGTTCCAGCAGGTCCGTATGATGATTTTGGACTTGGCATTTGTTCGGATCGGGTTTTGAGTGACTGGGTCCTATTGTGGAAGTTAGCATTTTGGAAGAATTCCTTAAGTTTGGGTTGAAGCGCATTTTAGTGTTATCGATGTCCGTTTGGGATTCCGAGTCTGGGAATAGCTCCGTATGGTGATTCTAGTATTGGAAGCGCGATCGGAAGTGGATTTGGAGGTCCGTAGGTCATTATGGAGTCATTTGGCGGAAGTTAGAAATTTGAAGGTTTTTGAGAAGTTTGAGAGGATGCGGACTTTTTGATATCGGGGTCGGATTCCGATTCCGGAAGTTGGAGAAGGTCCGTAATGTCGAATATGACTTGTGTGCAAAATTTGAGGTCAATCGGACGTGATTCGATAAGTTTCGGCATCGTAGAAGTTTGAAGTTCTAAAGTTCATAAAGCTCGAATTGGAGTGTGATTCGTGATTTCGATGTTGTTTGATGTGATTTCAGGCCTCGATCAGGTCCGCATTATGTTTTGGGACCGGTTGGTATGATTGGTTGGGGTCCCGGGGGCCTCGGGTGGATTCCGGATGGTTAACAGATCAATTTTGGAATTTGGGGAGGAATTGAGGCAGCTGATATCTGGTGTAACCGCACCTGCGAGGTTTTGGTCGCAGGTGCGGAGCCGCAGAAGCTGCCATGGGGTCGCAAATGCGGCTTGGGTGAAGAAAGGCAGTGACCGCAGGTGCGAAACTTTAGCCGTAGATGCGGGTGCGCATTTGCGCTGAGGAGATCGCAGAAGCGGATTGTTGGACCTGAGCCTGGGACCGCAGAAGCGGCACATGTGCCGCAGAAGCGGGGCCGCAGGAGCGGTCTATGCACCGCAAGTGCAAGAAGCGGGCTGGGCAATGCGTTCTTTTAAAAGCGAGGGTTTGGCTCATTTTCACCATTTTTCCTCCATGGGAGCCGATTTGGAGCAACTTGGGAGTGCCATTTTCACCACCAAGCTTGAGTTTTGGAACGTTGTGCATCAATTTGAGTCTTTGGAAGGGCGTGGAATGCCGGTTATGGAACTTCGGAGCGAGGTGAGTCTCCCTTCTAACCTTGTAAGAGGGAATTGTCCCCATAGGCGAGTTAATTGGTTATGTGCTCCTATTTGTGGGGGGGATACGTACGCACGAGGTGACGAGAGTCCGTGCGTAGCTACTATTATGCTTAAGTCCGGGTAGTCTAGCGCCCAAAAGCATGCTTTACTTGTAACATTTGCAACCTTGTTGTCAATTTAAAAATTCTTAAACACATATTGAATGTATAAATATATCTCTAAAAGGCTAGACATCATTTCTTGACTTTTAATAGAGAAACTTGCCTTTTCCTGAATAATTGCTCCCTGATGAATTCTTGGTTGACTGCTTGAATGTGTTTATTTATTGTGGAACGGGCCGAACGCCTCGGTAGATTAAATAGATACATCTATGGTTCGCACCATTCGACCCTCTGGCAGTGCAAGGTTTAAATATTGTTGGATCGGGCCGTACGACCTCGGCATGATTTGTGCATGCTTGTATTGGTTGCCTTATAATTCATTGATGTTGATATTTGTTCTCCCTGGCCTGATATCAATGTATAAAAATGATAAAAATGTATTTGGGAGTTTCCTATAGACGAAATAAATTGTTTACTTGCCTCATGCTATTGAGTTACAATCATTTTTATGAAAATCCTTGTCTTACTATATAATTGATATATTATTATTGGACCACTAGTAAGTGTCGAAGTCGATCGTTCGTCTCTACTTCTTCGAGATTAGACGGGATACTTACTGAGTACACGTTGTTTTTGTACTCATGCTACACTTGTTATACATTTTTGTTGCACAGGCACATGTACCTCTAGCGGCCTAATGGGCGTAGCAGCATGGATGATACAGAGACTTAGGTGAGCTGCATCTCTCGAGGCGACTCGCAGCCGGCATAGTCTCTTTCAATGTGTAGTATTTACCTTCTATCCAAATCTGTATTCCGGACAGTTATGGTACTTCATTTGATTTCCTAGAAATAGCTCATGCACTTGTGACACCGGGTTCTGGGATGATTATGGGATTATTCAATATTTAGTTTGTTAAAGACATCATCTTATTTCAGTGAAATTCATTATTTATTGTTTAATGTATAAAAGAAATGATTTCAATAAATACTAAAATGGGAATTTCATTAACTTCTTGGTGTTGGCTTGCCTGACGGTGGCGTCCCGCGCCATCACGATCCTTGGTGGAATTTGGGTCGTGACAAAGTCCATACTAAACATCATGAAGGAAATGCTCAAAGGCGCCAAGGGGTTGTGGCCGGAAATACTATCAGAAGTATTATGGGCCCACCGAACAACTCCGAAGACGAGCACAGGAGAGACGCCCTACTCTTTGGTCTTTGGGACCGAGGTAGTAATACCGGTCAAGGTCGGAGAATCCAGTCTAAGGTACTCCCACTAAAGCGGCACGAGTACCGATGAGATAAGAAGGCAGAAACTCGACGAGATCGAAGAACGAAGAGATATGGCGTACATAAGAATGGTCATCCAAAAACAACAAGCAGAATGCTATTACAACAAGAAAGTAAAGGTCCGGACGATTAAGTCGGGGATTACGTACTGAAAGCCAAAACTCAAGTGAGAAAAGACCCCGGGAAGGCAAGCTGGGAACAAACTGGGATGGTCCGTACAAAATCACAGCCAAAGCGAACAAGGGTTCATTCCAGCTATAGACAATGGAAGGAAAGCAACTACAAAAACAATTGGAACATCAGCCACCTCAAATACTTCAACTTCTAAGATAAAAGGTGTCCCCCAAGTCGTACTCTTTTTCCCTCACTAGAGTTTTGTCCCATTTGGGTTTTCTCAATGAGGTTTTAGACGAGGCACCAAAGGGAACACTTTGAGTCAAAGTACGCGAGGGTATAACCATTGTTACTATTTTATTGCTCGACTTCTCAATGCTTTCCAAGTCAAACAATGAAGGGACTAGTAGACTGGGACTGGAACACCAGTCAACACCCAAAATCTGTAACTTTCTCCAACTATGTAACCAAAGCAACAGTGTCAAAGTTGTCACACCTCCTTCCTTATACCCCGAGGGTATAAGGGAGTTTTTCCAATTTAAGTGACATTATTCGAAATGGGATTATTTTATTTAATTATATTAGAGTCGCCACTTGGGATAGTTTATTTGGTGTCCCAAGTCACCAGTTTATTTTAAATCCCAAATCAAGGAAATTTTAATTTTTTAAAAGTCTGCGAACCAGAAATTCTAAGTAAGGAATTCTGTTAACCCGGGAGAAGGTGTTAGGCATTCCCGGATTCCGTAGTTTTAGCACGGTCGCTCAATTATTATTATTAGCCTAATTATCTGATTTTTATACGTTTTAAAACTATTGTGCATTTTTAATTTTTAGCCGCTTTTAATATTTCGAAAAAATTCAAGGTTATTTAAAACATATCGCAAGCCACACTACATGAAATGCACCCGTGGTTCCCGACACGCTCTATTTAACCTTGTTGGAAATTAGAACCGGGCCACATAAATTGTACCCCCAGATTTATAACATGTTTATTTCTACTATCATTATTCAAAATTATGGTAGGGTCACATGAAATGCACACCCGAGCACCTTTAATCTACTTTGACATAGTTCAGTTGATGAATAGCAACCTAATTTCTATACTGTGACAAAATCATGTCCAGCTATAACTAATTCGAATAAACACGAGCAGATAACCGAGCGAGCAAATTCAAAACCACGAAGATCAAAATCAAACCAACAACAGAGTAAAGCATCACAGGGCCGAACTTATTTTAGCAATCAAACTAACAAAAGAAAACACACGCCTTTTGAATTATTCAACTCATGCTTTAATAACCAAAGCTAACTGATAATTCTAGATTCATTTGAGCACAAGATTAAATTATTAAAGTTATTCAAGCATGAACACCTACTTAAAATCAAGAGATATGACTAAATAATAAAAAAAATTACAGAGAGAAGTCATATGAACAGGAAAGCCTCATAAACCCAATTGCATATAACATTGAACCACAACATTAGGGTAGCATTCATGAGATTCAACCTTNTTTTGCTGCATACAAAGAAATGCAACTCAAATGAGGTACTGACTGAAACCTCAAACCGGTAACAGGACTTCGATTCGGCATCCGAAACAGCAAACTTTTGAGTAACCGGAACTTCACCGGAAAATTGAACCACGACAAACCTTCAAACAACAACCTCGACCTTTCATTAAGGAAGAAAATTGCTCAGGTGCAGTGTTGTGTGGTGAGGGGAGAGGTGAGATGTGTGAGGGTGGACGGATGGTGGCTATCTAGGATCCTTGGTGTTTGTGGGTGTTTTGAGTATAGAAAAATGGCGGATGCTTCTCCTAAGTCTTCATGAAGAAGACGATGGGTAAGGTTCAAGGGGGGATCATGTATATTGCTTCTGCCATTGTATCTCTTTGAAGAGGAAGAAGGAAACGGTCGGGGTCCTTGATGTAACGGCTGCTTCAGCTTTTTCCTCTCTAGCCAGCTTTTTTGGTCAGCTTTTTTTGGTCTTTTTCGTAATTTTTTTTTTGTACTTTTGTAGTTCCTAAGTCCGTAGGCTGATTTAGGCATTAAGTCCTTTCCATTTTTGTTTGTAATTTTTGGCTGACTGCTCTCAAATGTATTGCGGCTGATTCCAATCTCTTAGGCCTCTTAGGCGTTTGTTTCTTTTTGTCTTTTCAGCTGCTGTAGCTTTTTTTGTTCTCTCAAGGTCTTAGATCTTATATTATGTAGAAGAAGAGGCTAAGGTCCTCAAACGGCGGATTAGATGGGTTTTAGGCGTTGGTCAATTTAGGGATTAGGTACTATTATATAGGGGTAGGGATTAGGTTAGGGGTATGGGCCTAGGAATTATGGGCTTGGGAATTATGGGCTAGGTCCAAAATTAGGCCTAAAAAAAATGGGTTGCTCGAGCCCAAGTTTTATTCTTTCCCTGCGTACGAGATTAAAAATGCGATCTCATTTATTAATTAATCCTACTTAAGTAAAATAACTATTAAAATAAGACTGACCGTTAAAAAAACTATTTTTTGGTATTTTTCAAGATTAAAAATGACTACAAAACATTAATGGAACAATTTTTGTAATTTTCATTTTTCTTGTAATAAAATACAGTAAAAGAGTAAAAATTAGTTGAAATAGCTATATTAGGCCTAAATTAAATATTTACGTACTAAAATATGAAAAATCTTGGGGAGGGTCAAAAATCACATGTCTAC
>NW_017672136.1:111459-154647 GCF_001879085.1 Nicotiana attenuata | reverse complement strand
GTTTGACTCAATAAAACAAATAAAATCTGGATCACAACCCTAAAATAACCCAGATAACAGAAAAAACATCAAAACAAGCTACCAAGATTCCTTCCTAGTGAGGAGAGAATGACTTTTCAATTGCTAAGCTTGACATTTAGCCACAAATTTGCTCATCAGAATCACCATGGCCTTCTCCAATTTCAAAATCATTAACTTCAAGCAGCAAGTTCCCGAGAGGATTCTCATACTCCCTGTCACCATGCATCATCCCCACAAAGTGTGAATCATCATGTGTAGGTAAAGGATTCTGCACCATATTCTGGGTGTTACTGTCTTGGATCACAATCAGTTTTTCCTAGATCATCCTTTCTATTTCTCTTTTCAAATCCCGACAGCTTTCAACATTGTGCCCCTGGGCATTGGAATGGTACTCGCACCTTTTAGAAGGGTCAAAGCTTCTTGCACGTGGGTCCACGTGATTTGGAGGAATAGGTGCAATCATATCATAATGCTTTAATTTCTCAAACAAACTTGCATAGGACTCTCCTATTTGTGTAAAATTATCTTTCAATCTTTGTTTCCTGTATACCCCTGGCTTGGATGTGGGTTGTATGGCACTTGAAAATTCTGTGGAGGCTGATGGAAATTTTGTGATGGTCATGCTCGCCTTCTAGGGTGTTTTGGTGGCCGGACAACATACTGAGGTGGAGCAACAGAGTATTGTGAGTTCTGAGGTGGATAGTAGTGCTCAGGAGCATCATCGAAAAACAGACGAGGCTGGTCATACCTTCGAGATGCTCTCCTAGGACCTCTTCTCGACCCTGATGTCATCATGATTTCTTCGTCCTTCTCATTCGTGTCACTAAAATTATTAGATTCAATCTGGACAGCCTGAGTTATGGCTTTGAGAACTGCTTGACTTATAATTTTGCCCGTCTTAAGGCCATTTTCAATCATTTCTCCCATTTTGATTGCTTCTGAGAAGGATTTGCTAACTGCGGACATCATGTTTTGAAAGTAATCTGGCTCTTGCGCCTGAAGGAAGACAGTGATTAGCTCGTGGTCATCCATAGGTGGCTTAGCTCTAGCTGCTTGCTCTCTCCATTTAATGGCATATTCCCTGAAACTTTCACTTGGTTTCTTCTTCAGGTTTGAAAGGGAATTGCGGTCTGGAACAATGTCGATGTTGTATTGGAAATGTTTGACAAAGGCATGTGCCATGTCGTCCTAGACATACCAGCGAGATGTGTCTTGATCCATAAATCATTCGGAGGCTACTCCCGTAAGGCTTTCCCCAAAATAAGCCATCAGTAATTCTTCCTTTCCTCCCGCACCTCTTAATTGATTGCAATACCTTTTCAGGTGAGCTATGGGGTCTTCATGTCCATCATACTTTTCAAATTTGGGAGTCTTGAAACCAGGTGGCAAGTGGACGTCGGGGAACATACATAGATCCTTGAAGGCAATACTCTTTTGACCTTCCAACCCTTGCATGTTTTTCAACCGTTGTTCTAAGCTTTTCACTCTTTGGGTCATTTCTTCCTGTGCCATCTTTCGGGCAGGCTTCTCAATATTTGCAGAAAGATCAAACAATTACGAGTGGTACTCAGGAGAGTGGTACTACTCTTGCTGGGTAGTAAATTGCGACTCATGACAAGGCTGTCCTTGGCCATTGGCCCATGCTTGACACATTTTGGCCATTTCCTATTTCAGTATTCTATTTTCCTCAAACACAGTAGACTCTTGTTGAACCCTCTGACCCTGAGTCTCTTCAGCACTTGTAACAACTTTGATGTCAGTTATCATTTTTCCTTGGATCTTGTGTTGTCCGCTTACCACAAACCGACCACCTCAAACTTTCTTCACAATTCAAAACAAAAGACAGGTTAGAAGGACTCAATCAGTCCTTATTATTATCATCATTTTTTTTCATTTTTTTTAATGGTGATCGAACCTGATGTGGGTTGCCTACGTATCATGTGGGAACATGAATCAGATCTTGCGTAGTTCGGGAAAGATTAGGAATAAAGTAAATAAACTAACTCATGTTTTGCTCTTTAAGAAATCAAAACGTAAAAACATACCTCCTAACAAGGAAAATATTTTTTTTGGATTTTGAATGCTTTCTCTTTTTTTTCTGAAAGTTTCGAAATAAAGACCTCTAAACAAGAAAGAAAAAAATTTTGGATTTCCATTTGTTTTTTTTATTTTGAGAATTTTTGAAAAGAAAGACTTCTAAAGAAGAAAGAAAATATTTTTGAATTTTTGTACTTTTATTTTGAATTTATAAAAGAAATACTTCGAAAGAAAAGAGAAAATATTTTTTGAATCTTGAATTTTCTTTTGAATTTTTGAAAGAAGAATGAAAATATTTTTGGATTTTGAGAGAGATAAAAAGAAAATATTTGTGTATTTTTAAAAACTGGGATCTATAAGAAAGACTTTCTAAAGAAGGAAGTAAAGGAAAATATTTTTGGATTTTTTTTGAAAAATATGGGCTGGAACCGATGAGGTTTGCCTATGTATCTCACATTCGGTGAGAATCAGACCCGTGTAGTTCGCCAGATTTGACATAATAAAACAACACTAACTATTTTTAAAACAAAATTTTCTTTCCCTTTTTTTTTAAAAATTTCGGCAAAGTTTCGATATTTTTTGGACATCGAGTTTTTTCAGAACAGGTAATATCTCTCTAGCCCTCCAAATGACTTTTCTTTTTCCCAATTTTTTTTTTATTATTCATAAGCCGGTCAACATGCAAATCCGAAGCAAATAAATGCACAAGTAGCAAGTAGATGCATCAGGATGGTCTTTTCATTTCGGGTACACCTGTCCTAGACGGGCCCAACCCCTGTGTTGAGTCCCCTAAGTCAAATGCACGTCATGCAAACAAACGTTCCTACTAGGGATCCGGCATGAGGCTTTGTTATACTAGGTTTAAAACCTGGGTGTATTGTTCTAGACCCGGCTTACCCGAGCGGACAACTCGAGCCGGGGGGGCAGCGTACCGGGAATACAGAAGCTTCACCGGCTTTGCAACTTGTCCGAACCTCGTTCTAAAATTGGATATGACTCTAACAGAAGAGAAGTTACACGAAGTGCACCCTTCCCAGATGATTTAGAAGACTCAGAGAGAAGAGGGTTTCGTAGCAGTTTATATACAATCCAAACAATATCAAAGCGGTAAAAGCGGCATTTAGCACATTAGGCTCAAACATGTAAAAATCAGATAATAAAAACAAGCCAACTATAACAGTTATTCTAAGCTCGAATTCTGAACCCTGAACCAGAAGTTCTGGGTTCTTTTCCCCAGCAGAGTCGCCAGAGCTGTCACACCTCTTTCTTTATACCCCGAGGGTATAAGGGAGTTTTTCCAATTTAAGTGACATTATTCGAAATGGGATTATTTTATTTAATTTTATCAGAGTCGCCACTTGGGATAGTTTATTTGGTGTCCCAAGTCACCGGTTTATTTTAAATCCCAAATCGAGGAAATTTTAATTTTTTAAAAGTCTGCGAACCAGAAATTCTAAGTAAGGAATTCTGTTAAACCGGGAGAAGGTGTTAGGCATTTCCGGGTTCCGTGGTTTTAGCATGGTCGCTCAACTATTATTATTGGCCTAATTATCTGATTTTTACACGTTTTAAAACTATTGTGCATTTTTAATTTTTTAGCCGCTTTTAATATTTCGAAAAAAATTCAAGGTTATTTAAAACATATCGCAAGCCACGCTACATGAAATGCACCCGTGGTTCCCGACACGCTCTATTTAACCTTGTTGGAAATTAGAACCGGGCCACATGAAATGTACCCCCAGATTTATAACATGTTTATTTCTACTATCATTATTCAAAATTATGGTAGGGTCACATGAAATGCACACCCGAGCACCTTTAATCTACTTTGACATAGTTCAGTTGATGAATAGCAACCTAATTTCTATACTGTGACAAAATCATGTCCAGCTATAACTAATTCGAATAAACACGAGCAGATAACCGAGCGAGCAAATTCAAAACCACGAAGATCAAAATCAAACCAACAACAGAGTAAAGCATCACAGGGCCGAACTTATTTTAGCAATCAAACTAACAAAAGAAAACACACGCCTTTTGAATTATTCAACTCATGCTTTAATAACCAAAGCTAACTGATAATTCTAGATTCATTTGAGCACAAGATTAAATTATTAAAGTTATTCAAGCATGAACACCTACTTAAAATCAAGAGATATGACTAAATAATAAAAAAAATTACAGAGAGAAGCATATGAACAGGAAGCCTCATAAACCCAATTGCATATAACATTGAACCAACAACAATTTAGGGGTAGACATTTCAATTGAAGGATTTCTAACCTTTTTGCTGCATACAAAGAAATGACACTCAAATGAGGTACTGACTGAAACCTCAGACCAGCAACAGGACTTTGATTCGGCATCCGAAACAACAAACTTCCGAGTAACCGGAACTTTGCCGGAAAACTGAACCACGACAAACCTTCAAACAACAACCTCGACCTTTGATTGAGGAAGAAAATTGATCAGGTGGAGTGTTGTGTGGTGAGGGGAGAGGTGAGATGCGTGAGGGTGGACGGGTGGTGGCTATCTAGGATCCTTGGTGTTTGTGGGTGTTTTGAGTATAGAAAAATGGCGGATGCTTCTCTTAAGTCTTCATGAAGAAGACGATGGGTAAGGTTCAAGGGGGGATAGTGTATATTACTTCTGCCGTTGTATCTCTTTGAAGAAGAAGAAGAAAGAAACGGTCGGGGTCTTTAATGTAACGGCTGCTTCAGCTTTTTCCTCTATAGCCAGCTTTTTTGGTCAGCTTTTTTGGTCTTTTTCGTATTTTTTTTGTTGTATTTTTGTAGTTCCTAAGTCCCTAGGATGATTTAGGCGTTAAGTCCTTCCATTTTTGTTTGTAATTTTTGGCTGACAGCTCTCAAATGTATTGCGGATGATTCCAATCTCTTAGGCCTCTTAGGCGTTTGTTTCTTTCTGTCTTTTCAGCTGCTGTAGCTTTTTTTTGTTCTCTCAAGGTCTTAGATCTTGTATTGTGTAGAAGAAGAGGCTAAGGTCCTCAAACGGCGGATTAGATGGGTTTTAGGCGTAGGTCAATTTAGGTATTAGGTACTATTATATAGGGGTAGGGATTAGGTTATGGGTATGGGCCTAGGAATTATGAATTATGGGCTAGGTCCAAAATTAGGCCTAAAAAAATGGGTTGCTCGAGCCCAAGTTTTATTCTTTCCCTGCGAACGAGATTAAAAATGCGATCTCATTTATTAATTAATCCTACATAAGTAAAATAACTATTAAAATAAGACTGACCGTTAAAATAAACTATTTTTTGGTATTTTTCAAGATTAAAAATGACTAGAAACCATTAATGGAACAATTTTGTAATTTTCATTTTTCTTGTAATACAATAAAGTAAAAGAGTAAAAATTAGTTGAAATAGCTATATTAGGCCTAAATTAAATATTTACGTGCTAAAATATGAAAAATCTTGGGGAGGGTCAAAAATCACATGTCTACAAAAGTAATAAGAAACTTACGTTTATCGGGATGCCTTTATCGTATTAAGGTTATGTTCGACCTCGCTCGAACAACACCTACCGTCCCTTGGTCGCGATTTAACGAAAGGTTATGTTCACCTACGCCGAACAAACACCAACTGGACCTCGACCGCGATCTAACAAAAGGTTATGTTCGACCTCGTTCAAACAAACACCTATCGGCCCTCGGCCACATCTCAACAAAGAAACACACGCGACCTAGGAATACTCGGCTCCAAGGCTACGGCCAGCTAAAAGACAACAACAATAAAAAGTACAAAAGCGAAACGAGCAAACAATAGAAGCAAAAAACATACAAGTACAAAAAATAAACCATAGGAAAGGAAAAAGATGCAAGGAACAATTTTGATATTTCATACTTAAACTGTTTACAAAGGCTCGTGATACACAAAAAAAGTCAAAAAGAAAAGTATTGGTGGCCGCCATCACGACCTTCATTGCCTTCTTCAACTCGGTCTTCAATGACCGCTTCGTCGCAAGATTTTACTGAATGCACTTATAAATAGTGTTTAGAAAAAAACGATATAATAATAAAATGCCATTTTAAAAATGATCTTACTTGGTCTGGGGGAAGCACAACCATTTTCACCAGAAGGGTGGGGGATCGAAACCCACTCCTTAAATTTTTGCACATCTTTAAAGTATCTTTAGTTTAAAAGTTAGATTTTGCAAAGATCGAACTATGTCTATGCTAAAAACATTGGTTAAACCAATACCAACACTAAATTCATTACACATTAATCAAAGTGATAAAAAATTAACAAATATAACATACAATTATAGTATAACTTAAACAGATTTAGAACATTAATTTTGAAAGAAAAAAAAAACTTACCCCTCTTTCTCTATTGTCTAAACTTCTGAGTAGGAGAATTTGTTGGTGTTACTTTTCTCAACTTTTTATTTTTCATGTCATTACAATATTTATTTTTTAAGTGATGACACCACTTACAAAAAATTCTGCGTACGCCCCTGTCTCGATTCCCCTCGTCATCGCTACCGTCGCCCTCAGGATAAGCGGTATCGTACCAGGCGTTCTCCTCAAGCTGGTCTACACCCTCATCCCCATCCTCCTCATCGGTCTCAGGCTTAGCGGGATCATCTACACAAGCGACTCGAGCTTCACGATCTTTAACACGAGCATCTTCGAGGCAGCCTCAGAAACAGACCCCGCCGTATGCAAATCTCGAAAGACATCTAAGTGGGCCTCGACAGGAATCCATTCCTCATATAACTCCCGAGGTACATTGGGAAAATAAAAAACACAGGAAGAGGACGGTTGTCCAAGTAATTGGGCCTTCTCAGCCTCCAAAGCAGCCACTCGATCATGAAGAACAAAGCTATCTTTCTCCAGTTCTTCGATCCTCTCCTCGAGTCGATCTTCCTTATCTCTAGTCGTTGATTGATCATTCTCCCGCTCGGCTCATAGAGTCCTATTCTCCAATTCAAGCATCTTTATCTTCCTCCGAGCATCTGAACGAGAGGACTCCGCCTTCTTAATCTCTTTTTGCTTCTCGACGATTTCACTATTGAGGGCCTCCAGCTAAAGTCAACACTTTTCTACTGACCCCGCAACTCGACCACTTGAGCCTGAAGGTCACTGCATTGGGCCTCCACGCCCCTGCTGACCTCAAACTCCTCTTCCCTACTCCTCAAAGTCCCCTCAAGGACACTACATTTCTTGATGGCCTTCACCAGCACATCATCCTTCTCTTTTAACTCATCCCGAAGGGCTGCATATCGCTACCTTCGCGAAATAGCCTACGGAGATCTCGATACTTGACGATACTCAAAGTACTTATCTTTCAATTTCTCAGATATTTCTTTACGCCTCTTATCCCTCCCGGCTCTCTCAATCTCCAAATCACCATCTACAATCATAGAAAGGAAAGAGAAGAAAGAAGTAAGAACCAAAGACGCCCTGAAAAAAGAAGAGGAAAGAGGTCGAAACACAAACACTCACCCTAAGAGCAAGGCTAGCAATGTTCCTCGACAAAGTGCCATCGTCTATTTCTTTAAGGCTCTTACCCTTTATCTCAGAGCAGAGGGGGCCGAGGGTAGGGACTACCTTCTCGGTGCTCTTCGACAAGTCACGATCCATGGGGATCGCGATAGTCCTCGTAGACCCCTCCAACCTTATCTCAAGCTGGGTAAGCCCTTCTTCCATCATCCTCGGGTCGTCTGCATCAACGTCAGAACCTGACTCATCGCACTCCTCAGTGATGCCTTTGTCCCTCTCATTGTCCGGCAAGGAGGCCTCTGCATCTGTTCGATAGGTTGATGCCTCCTCTCGCCGCAAAGTGTCAAGAACATCAGCAATCATCCCTCTAGTCTCCATCATCGCAAAAGGAAGAGACACATCCACATCGGCTCCCACTGACCTCGGAACCTCAGAACTCGGCTCAATATCATTTCCACACGAGAATGGTCGATGTCTCACGCAGCAAAAAGTCCCCTTCCGTCACGTCAACGGCCCGGATGACTCCGTCACCAACATCCACGGACCTCCTCTTTCGAGATAGTAGATCTCCATCACTAGGCAAAGTTTCATCGTCCTCGTCGATGAGAGAATATAGAGGATAAGCCGAAGTCTCCACGGCCAAAGTGGGAACAAATTCAGACACAGCGACAGAGGGAACGAGAACAAAGATAGGATTAGTTGCGGTCGAAACAGGGGAGAGAATTAAGGATGCAGTAGCATTCCTCTTCCGGAACGAGCGTGCGGGAGCTCTCGGCCTCCTTGTAGAACCCTTGGCCGAAGCTAAGAAAAAACAGGAAAAGGGAAAATCAGCGAAGGAAAACTAATAAAAACATTTAAGAGGGAGGAGCCACTCGACCCAGTCAGAAATATGAGCGTCCAAAGGAGGCTGTAAGGTCTTGGCTGCAAAAGAAGAAGGCGGGAAGTCAAAATTCAGGATGAACACGGGGGAGAAATCAAAGTACTTACGAGTATAGTTATAAGCCTCAGGAAAGCCGTTGACATTGGCCACAACATCCTCGATTCTAACAAAAAAGGAGTTAAACCAAAATTAACGACTGGCCTTGTCATCCATCTTGACCACCAAGCATTTGCCCCCTCAATGGCGAAGGTTCAACATTGTTCCCCTATAAAATCTAGGAGTGAAGAGATTAAGTGTTGTAGTGTCAGCTCGACCCCGGACAGCTCAGCAAACTTAGTGAGCATATTTATAGCTTTATAAACGTATGGCACGATCTGAGCAGGAGAAATGTCGTAGTGATGACAGAACTCTTCCCCCAGCAGAAGGTAGGGAAAATAGTAGCCGACTTGGAAGGGGTAGGCGTAGAGGGCGCAATACCCAGGATAGTGGACTTGTACCGTATCCCCCTCGGCTTGGATCAACTTGATATGGTTGGGAAGGCCGAATTTAGCCTTAAGCTCCGATAATTCCTTAAGCAACATCGCTGACCGAAAAGATCCAGGAGTGGCCTCTGGTGACTTGGTAAAATCGGACCTGGAATCAGAGTTGCGTGGGAGTATCTCCTCCACCGACAGGAAGGATGCATCCTCAACGGTGGCAGAAACGCTCTCCCCATGGGATGGGAATACCACTGCCAATGAAGCAACACGACTCCGCTCTCTAGCCTCAGAAGGTAAGTTAGACATGATTCAATGTAGGGAATGAGAATAACAAGCAAGAGGGAATGAGGAACAATGTAAGTTGCTGAAACAGAGAGTTGAAAGGATTTTGCAAATAAGATGAAGGAGAAGCTATTGCTTAAAGAGAAGAAAGAGTTTGGAAAAAGTTTCAAAATCAATAAACCTTCCCCTATTTATAAGTTTGAGAGGCACCAAAATCAAAATGGCGGGTCATGATAAGCACGAAGATCGAAACGACAGAGCCAATCAAGGGTCACAGCTAAATGATGCAACGCATCGGGAAACAGCATCATTATGACGCATGATGTGATGACGTCACTTTTTCTCTTGGACCATATGGCTCCAACAGACTTCCCCGAAAATTCAAAAAATTCTAAATATGCGGACCTCGGAAGGTCACATAGCCCTGTATCCACGACCACGGCCTCAGCCAACTCTATAGAATTGTATCATAAACGACATTGTCTGCTCAACGACCTCGATAAGCGAAGGGACTAATTGTATGTGTCAAAATACATTTTTAGTCGAAATGTTATTAGTAAAACATTCATGGGAGCCACATGTTGAATTAATTTAATTATCAGCGAAGGCCGTGGTCGAAAAGTCAGCAAAGACTGAAGTCGAGGAGTTGTCGTCGAGGCCGAGGTCGAGCACCCTTGACAGAGTTATAACGGCTAGTTTCACGATAGGACACAAAAGAGTATATTTTAGTGGATATTCTCTGCACTTGTACTGTTAGGATTTTTAGGAACATGTTCCCTATAAATAGAAAGAGACACATTGATAGAGGACATGTGATATTCATTTGTAAAATATACTTTGACTTTAAAGGAGAGAATAAGATCTTATTGAAAGCATATAAACACAATCTTTTCACTAAGGTTCTTGTCTACACTTTTCCACTAGATTCGAGAATAACTCGAATATTCAAAGGATCGTCCATCATTCATCATTGTCAGAAGGGATAGTCACCGATTCTATCCTTTCTTGGGTGACTCATTCATTCTATTTACTTAAGTGCCATTTATTGCTACTCATCAATATTTAATGCTGCAATATTTCTTTTGACTTATTCAATATTAGTTGTGTACCACCGCTGCTATTAAAACATATCTACGTAGTATTTATTGCACTTCTGAGAACTTCATCTTTGGGATATTATTGTTAGCTAAGATTAACTCTCATTCATATAAATTTAATTAGTTGAACCAAGATATATATTTTTTGGTCAAACAAGTACCGGTACCACACCCTTAAGTACCACACCCTTAGGACAGGTAGGGGCACTGGTAGGGTACCAAAAAAAATACCCTTAACCCATACCCTTAAGAAAAGTACCCTTAAGGAACCCCCCTAACCCGTACCCTTAACCCTTAAAGACCCAGTACCCTCCCGTTAGACAACCCTAAAAAACACAACGAACAGATGTGGTTTAAATCTAAAATAAAAATCTTTGTAATATTTTGATTCATCCATGAACATCATTATAAAAATATTTATCAATCGTACATAAATAACTAATACTCCGTAGTTGTTGCATTTAAGTTTTAGCGTGAGATATATTTTTACTTATCTATACCAATTTTTAAACTTATTTACCCTCACTATTGGGGTTTTAACTTAATTATAAGTCCATATAATTACTAATTTTATACAAAATAATACATTGGACTCTAATCTTTCATACTTTCTTTCCCTCTTCCACCCCAAAACTAAAATTATAAATTAACAGAAGATGTTTGACCTTTTTCTCCTCAACTTCAGCCATACTTTTACGAGAACAAAGAGATTTGACATCAAACAATTCTATTATATTTTTTTTTACTATGCTAAAAATGAACAAGTTATCACTTTTGAACGAGGGAAGATCGTTAATTTCTTTTAAATTTTTGGAATCAATAAACAAAATAGTATTAATCATAAGCGAGTATATTGAATGAGAAACTATGTTAATCCATTAGAAAGCTTAGAAGCTTTGAATTCGAAAATCAAAATTTGTAAAATTATTTTTTGTTTGAATTGGGTGTTGTTGCAAACGATTGGGAATATCTTTTGGAGTTTATATCTCAATTTTGAGATAATTTGGTGAAGATTCAAAGTGGTTTTGGTTAAAATTTCATATTGAAACTCGAAAAGGAAGACATAAACAAATTATATATATTTGATATGTCGAGTATAGAAACAGTAAACAAAATATCTACAACTAACATAATTGTATATAAATTATAGTTTTTGACCGGTTTATGTACAAAAAAAATGTGTATATAAGTTGTAGATAAATTATAGAATTTGACCGACTTTATATACATTTTGTAAAAAAAAAAAAATAACTTTAGTTACTTTCTGTAAATATAAAAACCTAGACAAAACCGTGTAAATAAGTTTAAAATCTCGTAATAAAAGGATGTAGTTATACCGAGTGGTCACTTTATAGAAACTAGAGGAGTAATTAGGAAAAAATAACAAATTCATTACCAAAAAGATTATAAGTAAAATTAGCCCATTATGGCGGAGACTGCTCGAGTTTAAACAACTTTTAATTTAGTGTGTAACACTTTACATGTACTAAAATAAGGTTGTACTCAAGCTGATCTGTTGCTAGTATTAGAAATCCTACTACTATTTCCATGATTATTCTTGTTGTTATCATTACTTGATCTGCAAACAATTCTGAACTCAATACCATTTGCATTTCCAAAGCAAGAAAACAACCATCCGGCAGAGTTCCGCCGTAAATGTCCTTCGTCTACCACCGCCTGTGCCGCCGTCTCATTCCTCTGTTTCTCCATACGTTATGTTCACCCTTTGGCATATGCTTCCTCTGCTGTTAAATCCTCTAATATCGAGCTTTCCCCATCTTCCATTTTCTTTGGTGGTTCGATCTGAACTTCTAGTGGTGGTTCTGGCCATGTTGGTTGCGGTGGTGGTTGGTACTACTTAAGGTTCGAATTTTCTAAAGTTGCATTTCAGAAGAATTTAAAATTTGATCTTTGAAGTTGAATTGAAAAGATATAACTGCTTAAGATTCGTTTTTTCTTAGGTTGCATTTCAAAGATAAAGAACTTACGATTTGATTTCTGAAATTGCATTAAAGAGATATACTACTTCCGTTCCAATTTATGTGAACCTATTTTCTTTTTGGTCCGTTCAAAAAAGAATGACCTCTTTTTAAATTTGGAAATAATTTAGCTTAAACTTCCAATTCTGCCCTTAATGAGAAGCTTTTATAACCACACAAATACTCTGGACCCCTTTTTGAATTGTTTATGACCACAAATTCAAAAAGTCTTTATTTTTTCTTAAATTCCGTGCCCAGTCAAACATATTCACATAAATTGAAACAGAGGGAGTAATTACTTAAGACTCAAATTTTCTGAAGTTGCACTTGAAAAATTAAAAAATTAACAATTTGATTTCTGAAGTTATATTGAATAGATGAACTACTTTAGGTCCTAGTGGGTAAATTTTGCAAACTTTTATATAATACGAAAGGATAATACATAAACCCCCGGAGTTGTCTTCCTTTACGAGATGCCCATTACATTTTACGGGGGTCCTGTTACCCCTTATATTTGTTCAAACCGTAATTAATATCACCTTTTGAGCTAATGTGGCATATTTCTGGTTTGACTGCTCGTGAAAGCACCAAAAATATCATATTTTTTTCATTTTTCATTTTCATTTTTTTTAATTCTTTTATTCTATCCCTTCTTTTATTTTTCTTATTTCTTTTCTTCTCCTTTATTCCTATTAGCGCCTCACCTCAACTCCCCATAGCCAAACCTTTACCAAATACTTTCAAATGTAATTCATCAATTGATTTTTAATTTTCGAACTCGAGTATTGTGGGTTCAATACCCCCAAAAGAAAAGGATTAATAAAGAAAATCAATTTCCGCCGAGCTTTGGCTAAAAGATCGATTGTTGTTTTGACCTTTATTTTATCTCCATAATTCTCCAAATAATTTTTTTCCATTCCTCTTCCATCTATTTGCCAAAATACCCCTCTTTAGAACTAGAAATAAAATCAGAAAAAAGACAAATGATTTCACCGATTTTTTTTCGACCTGACAAATTAATCAGTGGCTTTAATTTGTGTCTCACATTTCGTTCTCTCTTCCAACGAAAAAGTAGGAGGAATAAAGTGATAAAAACTAACCCGCGCATACCCATATCAAAGGGAGAAGGAGCTCAATTCCTCAATCTATAACCCATTTCATACTCTTTTTTCTCCCTAATTCCGTTCAATTTCAAAGACATCTATCTACAATGGAGAAAAGAAGAATAGAGAAAATTGCGTGGGAAAGTGAGATGGGACATCGAGAAGAAAGAGAAAATGGAAAAAAGAATAAGAAAGAGGAAAAGTAGAAAGTAAAAGAAAGAAAAGGAAACCAATAAGAAAAGCTAAAATAAAATAAAATAAATAGTAATAAAAAAGAAATTACATAGTTCTGCAAAGTGTAAAGGGGAGACAATTCTAGGGGGGTAATTATGTATTGTTCCTAATACGAATATAACTTCGAATGGCGGCCCAAAAGCCCCCTCCAATTAGGGCGAAGTGTAGCAATAACTATTTATAAGTCCGCTTTTTAAAATATATTCACAATTTATAATGTATTTAAAAATTAGCCAATTCACCCAAACTTCAGGACTAAGTATCTTGAATTTAAAAATTCACGACTTAGTGTCATGAATTTTTGAGCTACTAATTTGAAATTCAGGACTAAGTGTCCTGAATTACTAAACTACTAATTTAAAATTCAGGACATAAGATTCGAACTTCAAAATACAATTTTCGAACTTTATGATACAATGTCCTGAAGTTTTAATTTTGAGGTTTAAACTCTAGGGCGTCGTTTTCAGAAATTGTTGATATATTTTAAATAGAATATTTAAAAATGGCTACCTGGTGTCGTTTCCACCCCCAATTACCCAATTGGCCGTGTCAATCGGGTATCATCCAAAATTAGCCCGAATCTTAATTACCCGATTCAACAGTCCATTGAGCAATTGAGCACAAAACTCGGAAGGATGCAAGAAACGTAGACAATGAGGAACAAACAGAGCAGCCACCATGCTCTCTCATTCATGGATAAAACCTCTCTGTAACAGAGGTAATTTATTGTTTGCTTTATCACTTGGCCGCCGTGCAACTATGTTTCATTCTTGTTCTGCTTTACATTTTTCATTTCAAGAAAAGCCGTCGATTTCTAGAAAGCGTAAAGTTGCTGTTTTTAGGGAGTTGAGACATGTAAATAATTTAAACGATGCTGTTTGCGTTTTTCATCAAATGGTCCGAACACAACCTATTCCTTCGGTTATAGAGTTTGCAAAATTGTTTAGGGTGATGATTAATATGAAACATTACTCTGCCGTTGTTTCATATTTTACAGAGATGAGGAAACTGGGGATATCCTTTGATGATTATATCTTGACTATTGTGATTAATTGTTTTTGCTTGTTGGATCGTGCTGAACATGGGTTTTCAGTTCTGGGTATTTTCTTCAAGAGTGGTGTTCAGTGTAACGTGGTTACTTTCAGCACTCTTACGAGGGGGCTTTTTGAACAAAATAAGATTCAAGATGCCATGTGGTTGTTTCAAAAGCTGGTCACTGAGAAAATTTGTGAGCTTGATGAAGTTATGTATGGTACCGTCATGAATGGTCTTTGTAAAAAAGGACATACTCAAACAGCTCTTAGTTTGCTGAGGATAATGGAACAAGGGGATCCCAAACCTAACACTGTTGTGTATAGCATTGTCGTAGATGCGCTTTGCAAAGACAAGATGGTAGGTGCTGCTTTCAACCTTTTCAATGAAATGAAACGGAAAGGCATTACTCCCAACGTACTTACATATAGTTCATTGGTTGATGGTTTGTGTAAGTTGGATCAGTGGGAAAAGGTTAGGCTTCTTTTGGATGAGATGATGTTTCTTCATATTTTTCCAAACGTGCACACATTTAGCATGTTGGTAGATGCATTCTGCAAGAAAGGGATGGTTGAAGATGCTGTACAAGTGTTACAGCTAATGATCCAAAGAGGTCAGAGGCCAGATGCAATTACCTACAATGCGATAATGGAAGGGTATTGTTTGCGTGCTGAAATAGATGTAGCAAGGAGAGTTTTTGACTCTATGGTTGCTTCTGACATCAAGCCTGACATCTTTAGTTACAACATATTAATCAATGGATATTGCAAGCAAAAGAAATTAGACGAGGCTATGCATTTATATTGTGAAATCTCGCAAAAGGGGTTAAAATCTGATATTGTTACATATTGTACTATCTTGCAAGGTCTATTTGAAGTTGGTAGAGTTGAGTGTGCAGAAAGTTTCTTTTCTGAGATGCAAAATGCAGGCCATAGTCCCGACATTTACACTTGTGGTGTAATGCTTCATGGTTATTTAAAGAATGGACATGTTGAAAAAGCGATGTCCCTCTTTCATAGGTGGGATAAACAAAAAGAAGATACTAATATTTTGATCTATAATACAGGCAACGGTGGATTTTTTAAAATTCAGAAGCTTGATAAAGCTCGTTCAATTTTTGATAAGCTTTATTCCATAGGGTTGCACCCTGATGCTATAACATACAATGTAACAGTAAATGGACTTTGTATTGAAAGTTTAGTAGATGAAGCCAAAGAGTTGCTAAGAAAAATGGAGGACAATGGTTCTTTCCCTGAGAATGCCACTTCCAATCTTATTGTGCATGGACTTCTCAAGAGTAATACAGCTAATGAAGCGATTGCTCTTTTGAAGGAAATTGTTGGAAGGGGTTTCCCAGCTGGTAAAGCCACAATGTCACTGCTAATAGAACTACTTTTGTTAATAGGGGAAGGTCCTTTTTTGGTTAATATGATACCAGAGTTTCATCCAAGAAATGAGAAATGAACTTCTTTTTTCCTCTCGTTATTGAACTATTGGAAATCTTGGCTGCCATTGGGAAAACCAAATGATGATAGTACTCGAAGATTACTTAGCTGTCAAAGATGGAGGTACGTGACTTCTTAAAATTCATACATTGGAGGTCTCTCTTTATCTGTAAAGTATATCTTTCTGCATGAATGTTTTTTTAACATAAGAACAGATCCCGCATATAGCGGGAGCTCAATGCACCAGGCTGCCCTTTTAGGATACATCCGGTCACTCATATTCAATAGTATGTAGGTATTTTATACATCTTCATTTCATTGTGATGTCGAATTTATTCAGATTTCATGATTTAACTGAATATTTATTGTTAAATTGGTTGTGGCTGGATGCTTACTTGATGGTCTTTTCCTTCGCGAAAAGGTGACATAGGTATATGCCAGGGGGTTCTTTGATTTTGGAGATGTCACCTTTAAAACTTTGATACCCCCGCCACTTTTGGAATTAATATGCTGTCTTTTGAAGTGATATAGTAGTTTGACTAATGATCATCTGTAAGTGTCTGACTTCTTGTCAGGCCGGTCACCGGTGATCTTTCCACATTTAGAAAGCACTCACCATTACTGGATTTGAAACTGTAGTTGGTGGCACAGAGTGGCTTTCTTTTTATCTTTTCCTAGCCATTCAAATCACATTTGCTGGGTCTAGTTCTTTTGACATACTTAGCGTCATATTTGAAGCACAAGATAGCATAAGGAGCATGATCTAACACATGGAAATCATGTCCGAAACTAATAGGCAGACCAATCATTTTTTATGAAGGCGATGTTTGGGCCAGCTTGTGCACACCTTGAGTAATTCCAGTAGGTACCTCCCACCAACATAGTTACCGAGTAACTCCGCCCACCAATGCTTGGGCAGATAGGAAGAAGTCACCTAGTGTTTGTTGCCTCTACTGAAATTTGAACCTGAGACCTCATGACTCTCCTCCCACTTCATTGACCACTGGGCCACACTCTTTGTTGCTAAACCAATCATTTAGTTAAACAAGGGATATGGAACTATCACCTTTATCACCATTAATCCTAAGTTATAAGGGGACACAAGGCATCAATAGTTCTCTTATGAACGAGTCTTTCTATTCTGGCCACTGTGAACATATTTTCTTAATGCATTAGAGTGGGCCTCTCTAACAGATGAAAAATGGCTCAAAAAGCACGTCAAGTTTTTCATATCTGTATGCAACATATGTCATCTTTATGGCAAGAGCTTGTCGAAAAAGCAATCATATGAAACATCATTGAGTGGAGTAGTTCTAGAATACCTTTTTTTTTTGGAACTTGCATCTGTTCTTCATACATAATACCAGAGTTTATCCAGGGAATGTATTGATTCACAAACTCACCTACAGCCTCCATAGCTGGGACGTGTGTTATCCGAGCTTTTCTAATGATGACATTTTATGAGTGGACAAGGAACCATAACAAGAAAATTCAGTGATAAAATGGAATTCAGTGATAAATTTGTTGCCTTTGACACTTCTCGATAACACTAGCTACCAGAACCAAGATTCACGCTTTTCTTTTCTATACGAGAGACTCACCCAGTGGAAATGGTTACACAAGTTTAATAACATGTCATGTGAGTATAGTATTTATCATAGAATTATACTATTATATGCATAAACCGTTTGTTAGACATTCAAAAATAATAGGAAGAGACATATGCCTATTTTTACTAGGTAAAGTTGAATGCCTTCAAATTACCCAACAAATAAAATATACCTGCACACGTACTGCGGATATCCCTCTATACTAAAAACTGAAATCAATTCATTTCAATGCCTCCTCTAGCAAAGGAACACACACTGAAAAAGCAGCCATAGGTACAACAGATGAGGGAAATTATGGCGCTTAGTCTGCATATACGGGTTGCAACTTTAAAGTAATATCATGTTGATAAAAGTGAATCAGTTGAGGTTGTGGAAGAAGTTATGTTCGGTTAATCGGGGTGAATCAATCTTTCCTAGGTTGAAGGAGGTGTTATAAAGGAGCCAAAGAATTTAGTGCTTGTATGTCATGGAAAATATTGAATGAATTTAGTGATTTTTTCAAATGACAAATTTATGACCACTTACTCTTCTTGTTTTCTTCATCAACAAAATGAAATAGCTCTTCATTAAGGTTTATTCTGCTATACAGCATCTTAAGTATCCTTTGAAATTTGAATCAAACTGTATGGCCGTAATTCATTGCCTTGTACTGTTGTACATATTCCTCTTAAAATTGCACTTTTCCTGTTTATCTTTGGCAGCTAATTTAGGTTTTTTATTGAGATCTTTTTGTTTTGTTGTGCGGAAAAATACAATACTTACCTGCTCGGTACCTGTCAATGAAATAAAAGTTTTTCTTGCCTTATCAAAAAAAGAAAAAGAAAAATACAATAGTTAACGTGTTCTTCCTAAAATGGCAGTGACTATAGCAGGTCAATAGACACAGAGACAGACAGAAATGTTTCATTTCCTTTACTCATTAGACTGTCTATTTATTCATTCTATAAGTGGTAGATAGTATAAGTTCTTATCTCTTGTGAGTATTGAAAAAAGTCATGACATGCTTTATTAGGAGCTGGATTCCTCTCGGATATTCATGCATTTCTTGCATTTTACTGTTGAGCATAATAAGCGTATAAGGAAGACATCTTTATAACTGACATCATAGCACAGCCAAATCTAGCCCATTTCTCCTCCAGGAAGATTCTTGAAGAAATTATGTTGTTGATGGATAGAATTGTCAAGGTCATAACACCTTCATTGACATTTTGAATCACATCCTAAAATTGTTAGTTCGAGTTACTTCAAAAACATGGTATTAACATCATGGATAAGATTATGGTTTATCATTTAAGGGCATGCTGTTTCCTTTTTCGCTTAAGATTCTTGCTTTTCTGCTTTTATTTATATTTGAGAATAGGCATGCAGGATTACTGCATGAAGAATTTGTGATTTCACCTTGTGTTTGTCACCCGTCCGAAGTAAACCTGTCTTCCACCTTATGTCTGTCATCCATCAGAAGAAAAAACTCCATGAGCTATTTCACCTTATTCCTGAAATATGTAAGGGAACTCTTTAGTTATCTGTTCCTTCCATCCCTTTTTTTTTTCTTTCTTTCTTTCTTTTGATAATCGAGGAATCCCCGAAAACCTATGCCCACAATTTGAAATTTGGTGTATAAGGGGTCCATCTATTTATTCTTCTCCACTTAAATACCAGGCTTTTATATGCGGCAGGGTCCGAATCAGTGTGATGTGCACCTAACCCACACCTCATATGCTGTGCTCTGACCCCTAGACGAAAGCCCTGAGGGCTTCCTTCCATCCTTTTCTTTTTGGCAACAATAAGGGGGTATTGGGCAGTAAAAGTCGTATAAAAGAGAGAAATAAACTTCCAAGTGAAATAGAAATACCTTGAATAATGTGAGTTACATGGATGGCTGTTCTCTTATTTCCTTGTTGAAATAAGTCTCGAGATTACCTCCTATCTGCTTTTATTTGGATCACAGAGATTCCCTCTTAATGAAAAGCATTTACTGGTCTCTAGTTTATAATGGATAAACTTTTGTTATCTATATCTATCTATCTATACTATATTAAAAGTGGGAAGGCCTTAAGTTAAAAGTAAATTGCCAAAATATCCCTTTTAATTATTAACCTATTTAAATTAAGTACCCTAATTAAAAAAAACGCTTATGGAAGGGTATTTAAACGAAAAGACGCTTACTTATTGTTACGAAGAGGTATGCTCCTTCACAAAGTTCCACATTCTGTAGTTATACCTCCAAAGGGAATTCTCTCATTCACTTATTCACTTATTTTGTTCTTCTATTATCGCTTATTACTACTTTTATACTGTCAACATTTGTTCTAAATTTTGATTAGGAAGCCTCTAAATATGTTTGCAGGGACCGGAATATAGTTGAACATTGAGACGTCATGTTATGGGCTCAAGATGGAAGGCTTGAAGAGTGCACGATCATGTGAGATTTAATTTAAATTTCATCATTGTGTTCACCAGCCCACCATAGAACCGGTTTCTTGGCATGCTTTCAGGGTAATATCTGTTGGTAAGACACTACCAAGAGATTCAGTAACATGAAAGGAAGTGAAAGAGATGAGTTCCATATCGTGGCATAAATTCATCCTAACATTATATGTACCAGCCAACGAGAGGTGCGTTTTTTATTTTTCAAAATTATGTTATACTTCATGCTGTTTAATACGATGTGGTTTATCCTGTATTAAAAACTGTAATTTCGTAATATATGTAATTTGATGATGATAGTTAGATAGAGACAACCTTTTGTCAACGGACTTACTTGGCCCACTGACAGAAAGTAAACTTCAATCTGTTTTTGGCTTCTGATGTTGAGGACTCTATGATGGAATACATGGTGAGGATGCAGAGACTGCGGAAGAAACGGATAATGAGACGAGGGTAAGGTCTTGGTATTTTCAGTAATTAAGCTTTGCTATCATTCTTTTGATTTCTTTGTTCTGTAATTCTTTGTTGTAATGAGACCAGTGCGATTTGCTTGAGTTTCGTGAAAGATTTGACTGCTTAGTAGAGGAAGAAATAAATTGTTTTTTTCTTTACATGAAAGTAGAAGGAAAGTAACAAATTTTATGTCTGGTACTCTGTGCTAATTATGAAAAAATAATACCCATTAATTTATGAAAAAGATAACAGTAGACTTTAGAGTCTCACTTGGATTTCATTTGGAATTGGAGATGAGAACTGAGAAATACCATGGAGATAACACTGGTACATTGAAGATGAAAGATAAAAATTTGAAGGGGTACCGGGGGAAGAAACTCTAAGATGTCTTCTTCAGAGTTTATAATTTGTAAAAGATTCCTGTGTTTGACCTCTTCATTTTTGCATTTGACAATGCCACTATTTGTGTCATTAGCCATGATGTAATATTTATTTCCATTGTCTCTTTTCATCTTCTTGAGTGGAGGGTCTATCGGAAACAGCCTCCCTACTCCTCCGGTTTAGGATTAAGGTTTGCGTACACATTACCCTCCCCAGACCCACTTGTGGGATTCCACTGAGTTGTTGTTGTAGCCATATAGTTTTTATTCGCTTTTCGAGCATCCTAGTGAATATTTTAAAATCACTGGTATGGACGTAAGATTGTTAGTTGGAACTAGGAGTGGCAAACGGGCGGGTCGGGTCGGATATGGTTCGGGTCGAAAACGGATAATGAAAAAACGGATAAATTATTCGACCCGACCTATATTTAATACGGATAAAAAACGGGTTAACCGGCGGATAATATGGGTGATTATCCGTGACTTCTTGCATATGATCACTTTTGGTAGAATTCTTAGTCTCCCTAACTTGAGGAACCCCCTATTTGAGGCTTCACAAATAAAAAAATTAGAACCATTGGTTATTCGTTGGTTACCCATTGATTATCCATTTTCTAAATGGATAATATGGTTATTATCCATATTTGACCCATTAAAAAGTTCATTATCCAACCCATTTTCTAGTGGATAATATGGGTGGTTAACTGTTTTTCTTTTTTTCATTTTGCCACCCCTAGTTGGAACCTTAATTTCTGAAGTCAATGTGATACAATATTCAGCCATATTTATATGGCATGACTTGGTTCAGGCTTCTTCAGTTCATCCATTAAAGGTTGATAGTTTTTCTAAGTGGAAGAGATACATATGTTACACTTAGGGATCTCACAGCCAGAATTACTTCTATGAGGTTAGAGTTACTTCTTTTTCTTTTTCTATGGTCCAAGTGAGATGTAAAAGTTAGCGCAGCAAAATTAAGTCGCAGAGAAGACGAATACGTTGAATACCTCTATGCGCTCCAAGATAGGAAATATTCTTAGGAAGCTATAGGTTAAACATTGGAGAATGTCAAGCATGTGATGAGTGAAAATTAACTATTAAATCGTTTTCCTTTGTGGGCGTTTGGACATAAGAATTGTAAAATTCCCAAAAAAAAAGTAAAAAAAAAAATTTCAAGTGAAAATGGTATTTGAAAATTAGAGTTGTATTTGGACATAAATATAATTTTGGGTTATTTTTTAAGTTTTGTGAGTAATCTGAGTGAAAATTTTGAAAAATAGCTTTTTGGAGTTTTTAAAATTTTCGAAAAATCCAAAATGCATCTTCAAGTGAAAATTGAAAATTTTATGATCAGGTAGGTTCTTTTCATTATAAGCTAATGTGCTTGTCCACCGAGACTTTTAGATTCGGATTTGGGAGGCTACAGTTGTCCTTCTTTTATCTTTTTCGAACAGAGGGTCTACCAGAAATAGCCTCTTTGCATTCTTGAACGTATGGGTAAGGTCTGTGTATATTCTACCCTTTCCAGACCTCACTGGTGGGATTATACTGGGTTGTTGTTGTTGTTGTATTTGGGAGGCTACAATTGCTCACATTCACATTTAAATTTTTTGTTGAAATATTCCAAAACAAGGAAATAGTGATCAAGCTAAATATTTGATATATCAGAAGAATTGTTATAGTTCGAACACTACTTTGTTGCGTTGAGCTTCACATTGATCAGAGATTTTTTATTTTATTTTTAATTTTGTTCTTCATGTATAATTATTTACTCAAAATGTCTGTTTTAGTTTTATCGATTTTATTTTACTAACTGTTTACTCCATGATCGAGCATACACGTGCAACGAGAAGTTAGTACTATATTAAAAGTGAGAACTGTTTGACCAAAAAATTTCAAGCTTTTTTATTAAATCAATTAAATAAGAAGATATGGGGTAAATCCTAGTCAGAGAAAATTTATTCTAGATCTGAGATGGAAAACAAGGATAAACAAGCATAGTTGAACGTAAAAGTTGATTATAGTCGCGATTTGATTCCATAATGTAGGAAAAGGAAGATGGCTTCAATAATATTAAATGATAGCGACGAATACATAAAGGAGAAGAATCACCATTCTTGAACTAGACAGACCTCCACACATTTGATAAAGTTAATCTACAGATAGATGCCAAGATCCTGAGATTTATCCCCCTTTTTCCGAAGAGCTTGGGAGGATGGAGCATCTTCTCCTTCATAGGGATGAAATTTACCCCCCCCCCCCCTCTCCCCCACATTACTCTCTCTCATGATATTTATACCAAATACTTTTCTTACCCAGCGGTCTTTGACCGGAGTACCTAAGTTCTTGGAATATCCCGTAGAATATTCCTCTGAAATGTCTAAGTGTTGAGCTATCCGTTCGGGTCGAACTGAGTGTTTGACCTCGACCGTAGCTGAATCATTCGCCGATGTGTTGCTTCTTGTACGTGACTTCGGCTTGGTTGACTCCTGGTCGTTCTTCCCTAAGTGAAATTCTTTTGATCAGATTTCGACCTATACAAGAACCTCAAACTTAAAAGTTAAATTACTAAAATGCCCTTCATAATTACATAATTAAATACCCTATTTTCATTTAATAAAACCATAAAATACACCTAAAATTTCTAACGTTGCCTTAGAGTATTTGATGAAACAGTAGCAGCTTTTACACCCTTCTTAATTACTTAAGAACCCAATTAAAAAAACAAAGTAAGAAGAATGCCTATAATTTCTAACGTTGCTCTGGTTGAGAGAAGTTACTGAAACGATGGCAGCTTGTGGTATTGAGATATCATCTCCGCAAGGGAACCCAGTGAACTGAAACCTGCATTAATTAATTTACACACGAATAAAGCTTCCTTCTTTATGTTTACATTTACATCAGATAAGTTCATCTACATTCATCTGAAAGAACAATGAAAGATATGACCAATGCTCCCAAACCAGGTGATTAACCAATCGTCTTGCCTGAACAAGAAATAGGATTGTATAACAACAACAACAACAACAACAACAACCCAGTGAAATCCCACAAGTGCGATCTGGGGAGGGTAGAGAGACTGTTTCCGATAGACCCTCGGCCAAAGAATCGGATAGGATTGTATCTGATATATTATTTTGTTCGTGTTATCTTATCACAAGATTCATGGATCGGATAGAATTATTTTGAACCTATACTGAGAAAGGATTCAACATTGTTGGTGAAGAGTCGATTCGAAAAATTTCAAGGACACGCCAAACAAGAGTAACTAATGCTACTTTGCAGGGTCTCCTCATGCCGTAGCGAAGTTCATTGCAATGTTATTCTTCTGTACTTATATATTTAATTTATTATATTTTTTTCCTATGTAAATGAATTAAATTTCAAAGTTCTTACTGGAATTAAAGTTTTGTTGTTACATGCTGAGGTTTTTGTGAAGAAAATTTCTTTACCTTTGCCTGCTTTTACTAATGTGATGTTTCAACCGCAATTACATTATACATATGCTTTTGTTTTTATCGAATGTCCCCGAAAGAACAATTATATATGCTTTTCTAACTTTTAAGTTTTCCTCCTATCTATTCATGCCACATGCTATATGCAGATTTAACCATTTTCATCTGCTATTATCTCAAATTACTTCGGTGGGAATACGATGCATATTTCAAGACTGCATTACTTCATAATCCAAGTTCTACTGATATAATGTTGTAAGAAGAAATACGAAAAAATGAAGCCATGAGTGGTTCATAGTGCTACATCAACCCCATCTCTTTCTCCGTGGACTTGGCCTTATGTAACTTTAGCATCCCTAAGTCTATTTTGTGTGTTATGGTCCATTGCAAGGTATGTGGCTTGAGCCCCACATTGGTATTGCAATGTGGGATTTATATAGTCTTAGGCTCTCCCACCTTAATAGCTAGCTTCTGGGGTCTGGTTCTCCTTGGGTTATATCAATGGTATTAGATTCTCCATGGGTTGTATCAATGGTATTGGAGCCACTCACCGCCCTCCGTACCCACTGTGCCATAGATGGTGACACCGGTATTGCAATGTTCGCCCGGGGCTATAAAAGTCCAGCGCACAGCCGTCGGGATGACAAATGTGGAGTGTGGTGGTTTGTTATGGCCTATTACAAAGTATGGGACTTGAGTCCCAAATCAGTATTGCAATGTGTTGATGTGGGATTTTTATAGCTTGGGGCTCTCCCACCTAAATAGCTAGCTCTTGGGGTGTGGTTCTTGTATCATTGTGTCACTGAATGGTGGTAACAAAGAACACAAATTGCAGAGACAAAATTTAGTTGCGGTAGGTACTTATGACAACTACATCAGTTGTCCACTACCAGAAGGAAGTTTCTATCAAAGATTGACTACAACGACAATGAAAGAAAATAAATCTAACATAGAAGTTAATGGCACGAAGTAAGCCCCAGTAACTGTGAATTGGTCTTAACTACTTCCTATTTTAATAACACACAGATATGTGAATGAGGCTTCTCTACTCCCTCACGTAAGGGTAAGGTTTGCATACACACTACCCTCCCCAGAACTCACTAATGTGAATGAGAAGCTCATCTTAAGCAAACCAATAATTCTATTTAGCTTTATCCCAGGCAAGTATTCTTGGTCACGAACTTAAACACTTAGTCCCAAGTGGGACATTTCATCAAAGAGTATCCTCTTCACAAGCAGGACCACTACAAACACAACGCTCACAATGCCGTCAAAGGGAACCCGGACCCTGATAGGAGGTTCAAAAGAAGAGATGCCACTGAAAATTAAAGATGTAATATATTCAAACTTAGTTTGTTATCATTGTTTGATATGTTTTTTTTCTTCCTTTTCAATAAACTAGTCAACATAATGTACATATTCGATCTTTCATTACACCCGAATTTAAAGAAAAAGTACGAGTAATAAGGGTCAAACTTTTCATACTAAACTTATACGCATCTCAAGTTCGATCGATAATCCTTAAAACCAAAGTGATTATCTTCTTATATATCGTTGTCACTCAAATTACTTGTTTACATAATAATAAATATTTTCATGTGATTTGAGTATATCTTGCCCCATTATTTCAATAAAAAATTTCATACCTAATAAATATGGGGATTTTGAGTTGATTACTTTTTATTATAGCCACTACAGTAGAATTATAATGTGTTTCGTATTTTTTATTGGTTGTTCTGGTTATACTTAATGCTATACTTCTTTGGTTTGAGATAAATTTATTTTTTATTTTTTATTTCATATAGTGAGGAGGAATAAGATATTATTTATCTGAATCAAAAACCTATTAATATTGGGGAGACTACACTATATGCCTACAAAAGACAAATTATTTACCTGTTTTTGCCCATCTTTAAACGATTTATTATTTTTACCTATAGGCTCTAAATTTATTACGCACCTCCTCTTTCCCCATGTTGTCCCCTTGATTAATAGTAAACTGTCACGACCCCAATCCCGGTCGTGATGGCGCCCAACACTAATGCTAGGCAAGCCCGACCAATCTAAATACTCTCAACCCAGATACGCAATCCGCTAACAAATAATACGATTAAAATAGAAAATATCAAGGTTCCAATCCGAAACTAATAAAATAGTATGGAAAAATAATAACGAATATCCCAACATTCCCCAATAGATCTGGAGTCACGAGTCTAGAGCCTCTAAATGTAACAGAGTAATATATTCATAGTAATAAAGAAAGTCTAGGATAGGAAAAGACAAATGCAATAAAGGGGAGAAGTCGGGTCCTGCGGACGTCAGGCAGCTACCTCAACAACTCCTAAACTGAAATTCAAGAAGACAGCAAACAGCTCCACTAAGTCTCCGGAGCACCTGAATCTGCACACATGGTGCAGGGAGTAAAGTGAGTACTTCCAACTCAGTGAGTAATAAATATATATAATGGCTGAAAGTAAGAAATCCCGAAATATTACAATATAAAGCTATAATCAGTAATTCGGTACGTTAAACGATAAAAACAACAGCAAGCAATGACAATTAAGGCCAACAGACATAAAATGCATGGATGCAATGCAATGCACATGACCGCTGCGGCGCACAGCCCGATCCATTTGGGTACCCGCGCTCACTGTGGGGGTTCAGACTCCGGAGGGGCTCCTACAGCCCAAGCGCAATATCATCGTAACATTCGCTACGGCGTGCAGCCCGATTCACACGCAGTCCAGATATACATATATATATATATATATATATATATATGCATGCAAGTCACTCGGGCACAGTCAAAGTGTTCATCTTTTAGTTTCAATTATTAGGAGTTATAGAGCTATGTGTTTAAGTCTTCATTTATTTACTAAACATTTCAAACAGTGTCTAACTCAGGACTGATATTATGAAATATTCTAAGTATCATGGAAACAGTGATAAGGATCCCTGAAGGATGCAAATGATAGGCACAAAGCCCCAACATATTCATAAAATCCAAGTAGGATGATTACCAAACAATTTCTAGTCAAGAACACAGTACGAACATCAATCGGAACGGACTGGGTCACAATCCCCAGTCACAATCGACCCGGCACTCGTTAGAGTGCGTGTCTCGCCTCAATATAGCGTCATAATGTGATATACCGGGGTTTCAAACCCTCAGGTCATCATCAAGATCTATTACTCACCTCAAACCGGCCACAAGTCTAGCTCGCTATGCCTTTGCCTTTCGAATCAACCTCTTCGCACGCCGAATCTGATTAAAACCACAACGAATACGTTACAATAGGCTAAAGAAACATAACCCAGTCGAAAAGACTCGAAAAACACTAAAATTCACGAAGTTGGCAAAACCCGAGCCCCGGGCCCACTTCTCGAAAAATTACGAAATTTACATCACTGGATTCCTCGTCTCGCCACGAGTCCGTACATATAAGATTTACCAAAATCGGAGCTCGTTTGACCCTCCAAATTCTATTTTTACATCACAGCTTTCCAAGCCCTAGCTTGATCCGTTTTTGATGAAATTCTATTGATTTCTATGATAAATGTACCATAAACTCGAGTAATTAGGCCAAGAGACTTACCTCCAATTGATTCTCAGTCAAAACCCTCGAAAATCCTCGCCCAAAGCTCTCCAAGTCGCTTAAAAATGGTGAAAACTACCCCTTGCTCGCGGATGAAATTTAACATTTAAAACCCTTCTGTTACCAACGAATTTCGCTTCTGCGGTTCTGCGGCCGAAAATCCGCTTAAGCGGTTTTCACTTAAAAACTGCCTATTCGCTTATGCGATTCAACCACCGCTTCTGCGGTTCCCTCAAGTCCGCTTCTGCGGTACAGTGTCCGCTTATGCGGACCCGCTGGTGCGAGCCACCTTCCGCTTTTGTGGAATTTCCCCAGCCGGCCAACGATCGCTTCTGTGACCACATACCCGCTTCTGCGGTACCGCTTCTGCGGTCCATTTCCGCAGAAGCGGGAACACCAGATGACAGCAAAATCTGACCTGCAATACACCTCAAAACTCTCGTTTAACCACCCGAATTCACCCCGAGGCCCCCGGGACCTCAACCAAAAACACCCATACATCCTAACACCTCATTCAAACTTGTTCTCATCCTCAAAACACATCAAACAATGCTAAAACCATCAAATCACATCGAATTCAAGCCTAAGATTCTTAAAAACTTTCGAATTGTGTATTCGATCAAAAACCCGACCAAAACACCTCCGAATGACCTGAAATTTTGCACACATATCCAAAATCACCTAACGAAGCCACTGCAACTCTTGGAATTCCATTCCGACCCTCAGATCAAAATCTCACCTACCAACCGGAATTCGCCATAATTCAACCTTCGCCATTTCAAGCCTAATTCTACACCGGACCTCCAAAATCACTTCCGATCGCACTCCTAAGTCACAATTCAGCTCCCGAAGCTAACCGAATCACCGGAATTCACATCCGAGCTTTCTAACTAATAAGTCAATGTTCGGTTGACTTTTCCAAACCAAACCTTCTTTAAAGAGACTAAGTGTTTCATTTGCTATCCAAACCAATTCAATTCAACTCTAACTCACCCATTGGTGATAATAAAACATGAAAGAGCAATAAATGGGGGAAACAGGGTTGTATCACATGAGATGACGGGTTGGGTCGTCACATCCTCCCCAACTTAAACAAACGCTCGTCCTCGAGCGGGTCGAGAAGCATACCTGAGGTCTCAAATAGGTGAGGATATCTGCTCCGCATCTCCTGCTCAGTCTCCCAAGTAGCTTCCTCAACGGGCCGACCTCTCCACTGCACCTTTACCGAAGCTATATCCTTTGATCTCAATCTCCGAACCTGACGACCCAAAATAGCCACTGGCTCCACATCATAAGTCAAGTCATCATCCAACTGAACCGTGCTGAAGTCTAACACATGGGACGGGTCCCCAACATACTTCCGGAGCATAGAAACGTGAAATACCGGGTGAACTCCCGACAAGCTGGGTGGCAAAGCAAGCATGTAGGCCACCTCCCCAACTCTCCTAAGTATCTCAAAAGGACCAATGAACCGTGGACTCAACTTTCCTTTCTTTCCAAATCTCATAACGCCCTTCATAGGCGAAACCTTCAACAAGACCTTCTCGCCCACCATGTAGGATACGTCTCGAACCTTCCGGTCCGCATAACTCTTCTGACGCGACTGAGCTGTACGAAGTCTCTCCTGAATCACTTTCACCTTCTCTAAGGCATCCTGAACCAACTCTGTCCCCAATAGTCTAGCCTCGCCGGGCTCAAACCAACCAACCGGAGACCTACACCGTCTCCCATATAAGGCCTCATACGGTGCCATCTGAATGCTGGACTGATAGCTGTTGTTGTACGCGAACTCTGCAAGTGGCAAAAACTCAGCCCAAGAACCTCCAAAATCAATAACACAGGCACGCAACATGTCCTCCAATATCTGAATGGTACGCTCGGACTGTCCGTCCGTCTGAGGATGAAATGCGGTGCTCAACTCTACCTGTGTACCCAACTCTCGCTGAAAAGTCCTCCAAAACTGGGAAGTAAACTGAGTGCCCCTATCCGAGATGATAGAAACTGGGACCCCATGCAACCTAACAATCTCCCGGATGAAAATCTCTGCCAACCGCTCCGAAGAATAGGTAGTACACACCGGAATGAAATGCGCGGACTTGGTCAGCCGATCCACAATCACCCAAATCGAATCAAACTTCTTTGAGGTACGAGGGAGACCACTCACAAAATCCATAGTAATCCTCTCCCACTTCCACTCAGGAATATCTATCCGCTGAAGTACACCACCGGGTCTCTGATGCTCATATTTGACCCGCTGACAGTTGAGACACCGAGCTACATGACTCACTATGTCTTTCTTCATTCTCCTCCACCAGTAGTGCTGCCTCAAATCCTGATACATCTTCGCGGCACCCGAATGAATGGAATACCGCGAGTTGTGGGCCTCCTCTAATATTAACTCCCGAAGCACATCCACATTGGGCACGCAAATCCGGCCATGCATCCTCATCACGCCGTCATCATCAATAGTCACATCCCTAGAATCATCGTGCTGAACCCTGTCCTTCAGGACAAGCAAATGTGGATCATCATATTGGCGCTCCTTGATGCGGTCATATAAGGAAGACCGAGAAACTACACAAGCCAATACCCGACTAGGCTCCGAAATATCTAACCTCACCATCCGATTGGCTAAAGCCTGAACATCAACTGCAAAGGGCCTCTCCCCAACTGGAATGTACGCCAAGCTACCCATACCGACCGCCTTCCGGCTCAAAGCATCGGCCACTACATTGGCTTTCCCCGGATGATACAAAAAATGGTAATGTCGTAGTCCTTGAGTAACTCAAGCCACCTCCGCTGCCTCAAATTAAGATCCTTCTGTTTGAACAAATGTTGAAGGCTGCGATGATCGGTATATACCTCACAAGATACGCCGTATAAGTAGTGCCTCCTAATCTTCAACGCATGAAATATAGCAGCCAACTCCAAATCAGGTACGGGGTAGTTCTGCTCATGAGGCTTCAACTGACGAGAAGCATATGCAATAACTCTACCCTCCTGCATCAACACACATCCGATCCCAACTCTCGAAGCATCACAATACACAGTGTAAGAACCTGAGGCTGATGGCAAAACTAACACTGGAGCTGTGGTCAAAGCTGTCTTGAGCTTCTGAAAGCTCTCCTTGCACTCGTCCGACCATATGAATGGTGCACCCTTCTGCGTCAACTTAGTCAAGGGTGAAGCAATAGAGGAAAAACCATGGACGAACCGGCGATAATAACCTGCCAAACCGAGGAAACTTTGATTCTCCGTGGCTGAAGACGGCCTGGGCCAACTCTGTACTGCCTCTACCTTCTTTGGATCAACTTGAATACCATCACTGGACACCACGTGTCCCAGAAAAGCTACAGACTCAAGCCAAAACTCACATTTGGAGAACTTTGCATAAAGCTTCTCCTCCCTCAACCTCTTTAACACCACTCTCAAGTGCTGAGCATGCTCCTCCTGGCTACGCGAGTACACCAGGATATCATCTATAAAAACGATAACAAATGAATCCAGATACGGCCGAAATACGTTGTTCATCAAGTGCATGAACGCAGCTGGGGCATTAGTCAGCCCAAAAGACATAACCAGGAATTCATAGTGCCCATATCTAGTCCTGAAGGCGGTCTTCATAATATCTGAATCCCTGATCTTCAGCTGGTGATAGCCTGAACGGAGATCAATCTTCGAAAATACACTTGCCCCCTGGAGCTGGTCAAACAAATCATCAATACGAGGTAGTGGATACTTATTCTTCACTGTCACCTTGTTCAACTGTCTGTAATCAATGCACATCCTCATTGTGCCATCTTTCTTCTTCACAAATAGCACCGGTGCACCCCACGGTGACACACTAGGACGAATAAACCCCTTATCTAGGAGTTCCTGAAGTTGATCCTTTAGTTCTTTCAACTCTGCTGGTGCCATGCGGTGCTCAACTCTACCTGTGTACCCAACTCTCGCTGAAAAGTCCTCCAAAACTGGGAAGTAAACTGAGTGCCCCTATCCGAGATGATAGAAACTGGGACCCCATGCAACCTAACAATCTCCCGGATGAAATTCCTATAATAAATTGATAGCTTTTGGAAAAGGAAGAAGGCGCTATTTCAATATTCTTTGATTTCAAAGGAACATTATCCATCATCTAAAAAATGGAATAAAAAAAAGAATAGGGAAAAGCCGGCTATCGGAATCGAACCGATGACCATCGCATTACAAATGCGATGCTCTAACCTCTGAGCTAAGCGGGCCCACATAATAGAAATCTTATTCTGCCAACCGCTCCGAGGAATAGGTAGTACACACCGGAATGAAGTGCGCGGACTTGGTCAGCCGATCCACAATCACCCAAATCGAATCAAACTTCTTTGAGGTACGAGGGAGACCACTCACAAAATCCATAGTGATCCTCTCCCACTTCCACTCGGGAATATCTATCCGCTGAAGTACACCACCGGGTCTCTGATGCTCATATTTGACCTGCTGACAGTTGAGACACCGAGCTACATGACTCACTATGTCTTTCTTTATTCTCCTCCACCAGTAGTGCTGCCTCAAATCCTGATACATCTTCGCGGCACCCGGATGAATGGAATACCGCGAGCTGTAGGCCTCCTCTAATATTAACTCCCGAAGCCCATCCACATTGGGCACGCAAATCTGGCCCTGCATCCTCATCACGCCGTCATCATCAATAGTCACATCCCTAGCATCATCGTGCTGAACCCTATCCTTCAGGACAAGCAAATGTGGGTCATCATATTGGCGCTCTTTGATGCGGTCATATAAGGAAGACCTAGAAACTACACAAGCCAATACCCGACTAGGCTCCGAAATATCTAACCTCACCATCCGATTGGCTAAAGCCTGAACATCGACTGCAAAGGGTCTCTCCCCAACTGGAATGTACGCCAAACTACCCATACTGACCGCCTTCCGGCTCAAAGCATCGTCCACTACATTGGCTTTCCCCGGGTGATACAAAATGGTAATATCATAGTCCTTGAGTAACTCAAGCCACCTCCGCTGCCTCAAATTAAGATCTTTCTGTTTGAACAAATGCTGAAGGCTGCGATGATCGGTATATACCTCACAAGATACGCCATATAAGTAGTGCCTCCAAATCTTCAACGCATGAACTATAGCAGCCAACTCCAAATCGTGTACGGGGTAGTTCTGCTCATGAGTCTTCAACTGACGAGAAGCATATGCAATAACTCTACCTTCCAACATCAACACACATTCGATCCCAACTCTCGAAGCATCACAATACACAGTGTAAGAACCTGAGGCTGATGGCAAAACTAACACTGGAGCTGTGGTCAAAGATGTCTTGAGCTTCTGAAAGCTCTCCTCGCACTCGTCCGACCATACGAATGGTGCACCCTTCTGCGTCAACTTAGTCAAGGGCGAAGCAATAGAGGAAAAACCCTGGACGAACTGGCGATAATAACCTACCAAACCGAGGAAACTTCGAATC
The DNA here is from genome assembly GCF_001879085.1 of Nicotiana attenuata. Classification (NCBI taxonomy): domain Eukaryota; kingdom Viridiplantae; phylum Streptophyta; class Magnoliopsida; order Solanales; family Solanaceae; genus Nicotiana; species Nicotiana attenuata. Next base: position 121,207 of record NW_017672136.1, on the reverse strand, counting down.
TCCGTGGCTGAAGACGGCCTGGGCCAACTCTGTACTGCCTCTACCTTCTTTAGATCGACTTGGATACCATCACTGGACACCACTTGTCCCAGAAAAGCTACAGACTCAAGCCAAAACTCACATTTGGAGAACTTTGCATAAAGCTTCTCCTCCCTCAACCTCTGTAACACCAGTCTCAAGTGCTGAGCATGCTCCTTATGGCTACGCGAGTACACCAAGATATCATCTATAAAAACGATAACAAATGAATCCAGATACGGCCGAAATACGCTGTTCATCAAGTGCATGAACGTGGCTGGGGCATTAGTCAGTCCAAAAGACATAACCAGGAACTCATAGTGCCCATATCTGGTCCTGAAGGCGGTCTTCATAATATCCAAATCCCTGATCTTCAGCTGATGATAGCCTGAACGGAGATCAATCTTCGAAAATACCCTTGCCCCCTGGAGTTGGTCAAACAAATCATCAATACGAGGTAGTGGATACTTATTCTTCACTGTCACCTTGTTCAACTGTCTGTAATCAATGCACATCCTTATTGTGCCATCTTTCTTCTTCATAAATAGAACTGGTGCACCCCATGGTGACACACTAGGACGAATAAACCCCTTATCTAGGAGTTCCTGAAGTTGATCCTTTAGTTCTTTCAACTCTGCTGGTGCCATGCGATACGGAGGGATAGAGATGGGCTTGGTGCCCGGTGCCAGATCAATACCAAAATCGATGTCCCTGTTCGGTGGCATGCCCGGCAGGTCTGCTGGAAACACATCAGGGAAGTCCCTCACGACGGGGACGGAGTCAAGACTAGGAGTCTCAGCTCCAATATCTCTCACGAAAGCCAAATAAGATAGACAACCTTTCCCAACCATCCGCTGGGCCTTTAGAAAAGAAATCACCCTGCTGGGAATATAATCAGTCGTACCACGCCACTCGATCCTCGGAATACCCGGAATAGCCAACGTAACTGTCTTAGCATGACAGTCCAGAATAGCATGGTACGGAGATAACCAATCCATACCCAGAATAACATCAAAATCGACCATACTCAACAGCAATAAGTCAACTCGGGTCTCCAGACCCCCAATAGTCACTAAGCAGGATCGGTATACATGATCTACAATAACAGTATCACCCAACGGGTAGATACGTGAACAGGCAAGGCAAGACGACCTCGGGTAGTACCCAGGTGATGGGCAAAATATGAAGATACATAGGAATAGGTAGTTCCGGGATCAAATAAGACAGAGGCATCTGTGTGGCAGACTGAGAGAATACCTGCGATAACAGCATCTGAGGCAATGGCGTCCTTCCTATCTGGAAGAGCATAGAATCGAGCCTGACCACCGCCAGTCCGGCCTCCACCCCTGGGGCGGCCCTTGGCTACCTGACCTCCACCCCTAGCTGACTGGGCGGGTGCTGATGAAACAGGAGCAGAAGATGAGGGCTGATCCCTCTGCTGAGACTGACTACCACGACGCCGAGGACACTGTCTCCTCATATGACCGAACTCACCGCACTCGTAGCAACTACCCGGCGCTGGAGAAGGGGACTGATGGAAACCCCTCACTGCTGAAGAACCCTGGGCTGAAGAGGCAGGTGTAGAGCTCTGAGCTGGAAGAGCACTAAGTGACGTCTGGCCCTGCTGAAATCCCTGATGACCACGGCTTGAAGAAGCCCCACTGTACTCTGGACGACCTGACTGAGGAGGCCTGAAGGAACAGCCTCTGCCACGCTGGAACTGGCCCCTAGACGGAGCACCACTGAAACTACCTGAACCTCGAGGCCTCTTTGCCACTCTCTCCTCACACTCCCGACGGCGAACCGTCTTAATCTCTCGAGCCATGTCAACTACCTCTTCAAACGAGGCACCCATAACACTCTCTCTGGTCATCAAATGCGGAGTGAATAGTTGAGGCCATCTACAAACCTCCTAATCCTTTCCCGATCTGTCGGGATCATCCAAGTAGCATGTCGGGCTAGCTGTGTGAGTCTCAACTCGTACTGGGTCACAGACATGTCCCCCTGAACCAACCACTCGAACTGACGATGCAGCTCCTCACTGTGAGATTGCGGTACGTACTTCTCCAGAAAGACAGTGGAGAACTGCTGCCATGTAAGGGGCGCTGCACCAACCGGCCTACGCCTCTCGAAGTCCTCCCACCAGTTGAACGCAGGCCCTGAGAACAGGAAGGTAGTAAAAGCCACACCACTCGACTCTAAGATCCCTGCAGTGCGAAGCATACGCTGACACTTATCCAGAAAACCCTGGGCATCCTCGCCCTCAGCACCACTGAACCTCGGTGGCTGAAGCCTGCCGAATCTCTCAAGGCGACGCTGCTCATCGTCCGGTATAACTGGAGCCTCATAGGCTGCAACTGGTGCAACTGGAGCAACTGGAGCAACTGGCGGAGCTATGGCTGCTTCCGGTGTCTGAAGTCCCTGGGTAGCCTGCTCAGGTGTGTGAGCAACAGGGGTCTGATGTCCTCCCTCGGTCTGGGAAGCAGCTGCTGCAGTAGAAGCTGAGACTGCCTGAGCCAGGCCAGTGCAAACTGATAGTATCTGTGCCAACGTCTCCTGGAGACCAGGAATAGCAATAGGCATTGCTTGTGCCTGCACAGGTGCTGCTGGGACATCGACAACTGGAGTCTGGTCCTGAACTGTGGCAGCTGGTGGGTCAACAGGTGCTGTCTCTGCTGCCCTCCCTCGACCACGACCACAACCGCGTCCACGGCCTCTAGTGGGTGGTACTGGTGGTCGACCATCGCGTCTGGAAGCACGAGTTCTCGCCATCTGCGAGAGAATGGAATACAGGAATTAAGTTCTCGAATCACAAAGCCGCACGACAAGAACTTCAAGAATATGAAATTTTCCTAAAGGTTCTACAGCCTCTCGAGGAGAAGTACAGGCGTCCCCGTAACGTTCCGCGAGACTCAACTAAACCGGCTCATGACTCGCGAGGCTTAGTAACCTAGGCTCTGATACCAACTTGTCACGACCCCAATCCCGGTCGTGATGGCGCCCAACACTAATGCTAGGCAAGCCCGACCAATTTAAATACTCTCAACCCAGATACGCAATCCGCTAACAAATAATACGATTAAAATAGAAAATATCAAGGTTCCAATCCGAAACTAATAAAATAGTATGGAAAAATAATAACGAATATCCCAACATTCCCCAATAGATCTGGAGTCACGAGTCTAGACCCTCTAAATGTAACAGAGTAATATATTCATAGTAATAAAGAAAGTCTAGGATAGGAAAAGAAAAATGCAATAAAGGGGAGAAGTCAGGTCCTGCGGACGTCAGGCAGCTACCTCAACAACTCCTAAACCGAAATCCAAGAAGACAGCAAATAGCTCCACTAAGTCTCCGGAGCACCTGAATCTGCACACATGGTGCAGGGAGTAAAGTGAGTACTTCCAACTCAGTGAGTAATAAATATATATAATGGCTGAAAGTAAGAAATCCCGAAATATTACAATATAAAGCTATAATCAGTAATTCGGTACGTTAAACGATAAAAACAACAGCAAGCAATGACAATTAAGGCCCACAGACATAAAATGCATGGATGCAATGCAATGCACAAGACCGCTGCGGCGCGCAGCCCGATCTATTTGGGTACCCGCGCTCACTGTGGGGGTTCAGACTCCGGAGGGGCTCCTACAGCCCAAGCGCAATATCATCGTAGCATTCGCTGCGGCGTGCAGCCCGATCCACACTCAGTCCAGATATATATATGCATGCAAGCCACTCGGGCACAGTCAAAGTGTTCATCTTTTAGTTTCAATTTTTAGGAGTTATAGAGCTATGTGTTTAAGTCTTCATTTATTTACTAAACAGTTCAAACAGTGTCTAACTAAGGACTGATATTATCAAATATGCTAAGTATCATGAAAACAGTGATAAGGATCCCTGAAGGATGCAAATGATAGGCACAAAGCCCCAACATATTCATAAAATCCAAGTAGGATGATTACCAAACAATTTCTAATCAAGAACACAGTACGAACATCAATCGGAACGGACAGGGTCACAATCCCCAGTCACAATCGACCCCGCACTCGTTAGAGTGCGTGTCTCGCCTCAATATAGCGTCACAATGTGATATACCGGGGTTTCAAACCCTCAGGTCATCATCTACATCTATTACTCACCTCAAGCCGGCCACAAGTCTAGGTTGCTATGCCTTTGCCTTTCGAATCAACCTCTTCGCACGCCAAATCTGATTAAAACCACAACGAATACATTACAATAGGCTAAAGAAACATAACCCAATCGAAAAGACTCAAAAAACACCAAAATTCACTAAGTTGGCAAAACCCGAGCCCCGGGCCCACTTCTCGAAAAATTACGAAATTTACATCACCGGATTCCTCGTCTCGCCACGAGTCTACACATACCAATTTTACCAAAATCGGAGTTCAAATGACCCTTTCAAAATCCGTTTTTACATCACAACTTTTCAAGCCCTAGCTTGACCCGTTTTTGATGAATTTTCCACAATTTACATGTAATTTCTACCATAAACTCGAATATTTAGACCAAGGAACTTACCTCCAATTGATTCTCAGTCAAAGCCCTCAAAAATTCTCGCTCAAAGCTCTCAAAACCGCTTTAAAATGGTGGAAACCAACTCTTGTTCGCGGATGAAAACAATATAAAAAAAACCCTTCTATAACAGTTGTTTTCGCTTCTGCGACAATTTCACCGCTTCTGCGGTTTCCGCATCTGCAGTTTTCCTTCTAGTCGCCCAGGACCGCTTCTGCGGTCCCAAAACCGCTTCTGGGGTGACCGCTTTTGCGGAACTTCGTCCGCTTCTGCGGAAAGCCCTGGTCCCTCAAGGACCGCTTCTGCGACCAATACGCCGCATCTGCGGAACCGCTTATGCAGTCCCTTTTCCGCAGATGCGGAAATGACAAAACCAGCAACTTCAAACCTGCAACAAACTCCGAATTCTCCGTTTAACCACCCGAATTCACCCCGAGGCCCCCGGGACCTCAACCAAAAACACCAATACATCCTAAAACCTCATTCAAACTTGTTCCCATCATCAAACCACATCAAACAATGCTAAAGTCATCAAATCACATCGAATTCAAGCCTAAGTTTTTTAAAAACTTCCGAATTACGCATTCGATCAAAAACCCGACCAAAACACCTCCGAATGACCTGAAATTTTGCACACATATCCAAAATCACCTAACGGAGCTACTGCAACTCTTGGAATTCCATTCCGACCCTCGGATCAAAATCTCACCTATCCACCGGAATTCGCCAAAAATGCCAACTTTGCCGATTCAAGCTTAATTCTACTCCGGACCTCCAAAANCCACGAGTCCATACATACCAGGAACTCCCATATCCGAGCTCAAATGACCTATCAAATCCCAATTTGGAATATCAAAAACTCAAGCCCTAGTTTTACCCCTTTTTAATGAATTTCAACCAATTTCCATGTTACACCTATCATAACCTCATGTATTTAAGTCAGGGGACTTACCTCCAATCGATTCCCAGTCAAAACTCCCTTAAATTCTCGCCAAAAGCTCCCAAGGTCGCCCAACAATGGTGGAAATTATCCCAAGCTCGCGGATGAAATATTAAATAAAAACCCTTCTGAACAGTCCAGTTTTCGCTTCTGCGGTCCCTCTTTCGCTTATGCGGGACCGCTTCTGCGGCCAAATTTCCGTTTTTGCGGTCTTCATTAAACTTCCAAAAACCCGCTTCTGCGGTTCTACTTTCGCACCAGCGGTACCGCTTCTGCGGTCCGCTCTTTCGCTTATGCGGATCCTGCCTTCCATCTCCTCGCCGCTTCTACGATCACAGCTCCGCTTAAGCGGCTCCGCTTCTGCGGTCCAAGACCCGCAGAAACGAGAATAACAGAAACAACATGCCTTCAGCTGTATGAAATTCCAAAAACTCCCCGTTAGCCATCCGAAATCATCCCGAGGCCCCCTGGACCTCGACCAAAGGCACCAACATAACCCAAAACATCATGGGAACTTGTTCCAATCATCACAACACACAAAACAACACTAAAATCATCAATTCACATCGAATTCAAGCCTAAGTTCTTCAAAAACTTCCGGAATGCGCTTTCGATCAAAAACCCAACCAATGACGTCCGAATGACCTGAAAATTTGCAGACATATCCAAAATCACCTAACGAAGCTACTGCAACTCTCGGAATTCCATTCCGACTCTCGGATCAAAATCTCGCCTATCAACCGGAATTCGCCAAAATACTAACTCCGCCAATTCAAGCCTAATTCTACACCGGACCTCCAAAATCAATTCCGATCACACTCCTAAGTCACAAATCACTTCCCGAAGCTAACCGAATCACTGGAAATCACATCCGAACCTTCTAACTCGTAAGTCAACGTCCGGTTAACTTTTCCAAAACAAGCCTTCCTTAAAGAGACTAAGTGTCTCATTTCTTATCAAAACCAATCCAAATCAACTCTCACACACCACATACCGATAAAGAAACATAAAGAAGCAATAAACGGGGAAAACAGAGCGGTAACACATGAGACGACGGGTCGGGTCGTCACACAACCCAAATTTGCAAACCGTTAACCAATAATACCATTAAAATAGTAAGTATCAAGTTCCAAATCCGGAATTTAGATAAATTAGTATGAAACATAATAACGAATATACCAAACATTTCCCCAACAGATCTGGAGTCACGAGTCTAGAGCCTCTAAATGTAACAGAGTGTTATACTCATAGTAATAAAGAAAAGTCTAGGATAGAAGAAAAACAATGCAATAAAGGGGAGAAGTCGGGTCCTGCGGACGTCAGGCAGCTACTCAACAACTCCTAAACCGAAATCCAAGATAACAGCAAACAGTTCCACTAAGTCTCCGGAGCACCTGAATCTGCACACATGGTGCAGGGAGTAAAGTAAGTACTTCCAACTCAGAGAGTAATAAAAATATATAATGGCTGAAAGTAAGAAATCCCGAAATATTACAATATAAAGCTATAATCAACGATTCAGCACGTTAAACGATAAAACAACAGCAAACAATGACAATTAAGGCCAACAGATATAGAATGCATGAATGCAATGCAATGCACATGACCGCTGCGGCGCGCAGCCCGATCCATTTGGGTACCCGCGCTCACTGTGGGGGTTCAGACTCCGGCGGGGCTCCTACAGCCCAAGCGCAATATCATAGTAACATTCGCTGCGGCGTGCAGCCCGATCCACACTCAGTCCAGATATACATATGCATGTAAGCCACTCGGGCACAGTCAAATTATTCATTTTAGTTTCAATTATTAGGAATTATAGAGCTATGTGTTTAACCTTTATTTATGTACTAATCATTTCGAGGCAGTGTCTAACTCAGGACTGATATCATGAAATATGCTAAGCATCATGGAAACAGTGATAAGGATCCCTGAAGGACGCACATGATAGGCACAAAGCCCCAAACAATTCATAAAATCCAAATAGGATGATTACCAAACAATTTCTAGTCAAGAACGCAGTACGAACATAATTCGGAATGGACTAGGTCAAAATCCCCAGTCGCAATCGACCCCGCACTCGTCACAGAGTACGTGTCTCGCCTCAATATAGCGTCACAATGTGATATACCGGGGTTTCAAACCCTCAGGTCATCATCTACATCTATTACTCACCTCAAGCCGGCCACAAGTCTAGCTCGCTATGCCTTTGCCTTTCGAATCAACCTCTTCGCACGCCGAATCTGATTAAAATCACAACGAATACGTTACAATAGGCTAAAGAAACATAACCCAATTGAAAAGACTCGAAAAAGACCAAAATTCACGAAGTTGGCAAGATCCGAGCCCCGGGCCCACTTCTCGAAAAATTACGAAATTTACATCACTGGATTCCTTGTCTCGCCATGAGTCTACACATACCAATTTTACCAAAATCGGAGTTCAAATGCCCTTTAAAAATCCATTTTTACATCATAGCTTTCCAAGCCCTAACTTGACCCGTTTTTGATGAAATTCTACCGATTTCTATGATAAATTTACCATAAACTCGAGTAATTAGGCCAAGAGACTTACCTCCAATTGATTCTCAGTCAAAACCCTCGAAAATCCTCGCCCAAAGCTCTCCAAGTCGCTTAAAAATGGTGGAAACTACCCCTTGCTCGCGGATGAAATTTAACATTTAAAACCCTTCTGTTACCAGCGATTTTTCGCTTCTGCGGTCCCGCTACCGCTTATGCGGGACCGCTTCTGCGGCCAAAAATCCTCTTAAGCGGTTTTCACTTAAAAACTGCCTCTTCGCTTATGCGATTCAACCACCGCTTCTGCGGTTCTCTCAAAACCGCTTCTGCGGTAAACTATCCGCTTATGCGGACCCGCTGAAGCGACCAACTTCCGCTTATGCGGAATTACGCTAGTCCATGCCTGACCGCTTCTGCGGCCCCTCACCCGCTTCTGCGGAACCGCTTCTACGGTCCATTTCCGTAAAAGCGGAAATACCAGATGACAGCAACAACAGACATGAAGAACCTTTAAAAACTCTCGTTTTAATCACTCGAATTCACCCCGAGGCCCCCGGGACCTCAACCAAAAACACCAACACATCCTAATGCCTTATTCAAACTTGTTCCAATCTTTAAAACACATTAAACAACGCTAAAACCATCAAATCACATCGAATTCAAGCCTAAGTTTCTTAAAAACTTCCGAATTACGCATTCGATCAAAACCCGACCAAAACACCTCCGAATGACCTGAAAATATGCAGACATATCCAAAATCACCTAAAGAAGCTACTGCAACTCTTGGAATTCCATTCCGACCCTCGGATCAAAATCTCACCTACCAACCGGAATTCGCCAAAATTCAACCTTTGCCAATTCAAGCCTAATTCTACACCGGACCTCCAAAATCACTTCCGATCGCACTCCTAAGTCACAATTCACCTACCGGAGCTAACCGAATCACCAGAATTCACATCCGAGCTTTCTAACTAATAAGTCAACGTTCGGTTGACTTTTCCAAACCAAACCTTCTTTAAAGAGACTAAGTGTCTCATTTCCTATCCAAAACCAATTAAACTCTAACTCACCCGTTGCTGATAATAAAACATGAAAGAGCAATAAATGGGAGAAACGGGCTGTAATACATGAGACGGCGGGTTGGGTCGTCACATATTCCTTCATGAGTAGCGATTCCAACATGTACTATAGGAGGTTATAAAAATTGGATGAATATAGGATAAAAAAATCTGCATTATTCCATTCCAGTAGTAATTACAGGATATAGTGGTTTTACAATATAACACTCCAGCAAATTATACAGGAAACTAAAAATTAAAATATTTAATTCACGCAAATTGTTCTAATTACAAAATTTCCACTATTTTCCACTTCTCCATTATAATATACTGGATTGTATTCCCTCATGAGTAGCGATTCCAGCATATACTATAGCAGGTAATAAAAATTGGATGAATATAGGATAAAAAAATCAGCAATATTCATTTTCAGTAATAATTACAGGATATAGTGGTTTTACAATATAAAACTCTAGTAAATTATACAGGACACTAAATATTAAATACATAATACAGATGCTAGTTTTCCAGTATAATATACTGGACAACAAGCTTAAACACGGTAGAATTCCTGTAAAATATAAAGGAACCAAACAAAACTCAACCATAATATAATTTACACTATTTCCTACTTCTCCATTATAATATACTGATTATATTCATTCCAGTATATTGTTCAA
>NW_017672136.1:95631-111439 GCF_001879085.1 Nicotiana attenuata | reverse complement strand
CTGAAACCTTAGAATTTTGCTAGTCATTTTAGGACAAATGTTTAGCTCAGGACTGATATCATGAAAACATGCTATAAATCACAGAAACAGTGATAATAATCCCTACGGGATCCAAATAACCGGCACGCAGCCCAAATAGCCATAACCATCCAAGTAGGAGGTTTACCAGCTAATTTATAGCCAACAACACAGTACAACATCACTCGGGCGGACTAAGCCATAGTCCCCAATCACATTCGACCCCGCACTCACCGTAGAGTACGTGTCTCGCCTCAATATAGCGTCACAGTGTGATATACCGGGATTTCAAACCCTCAGGTCATCATCCACATCTATTACTCACCTCGAACCGGCCACGAGACTAGTCCGCTAAGCCTTTCCCTCTTGAATCAACCTCCTCGGGTGCCGAATCTGATCAAAACCACAAGGAATACATTAAAATAGGCTAATGGAACATATCCCAATCGAAAGAACTCGAAAAACACCCAAAAACACGAAGTTGGCAAAACCCGAGCCCCGGGCCCACTTCTCGAAAAATTACGAAATTCACATTTCCGGAATCCTCGTCTCACCACGAGTCCATACATACCAAATACACAAGAATCGGAGTCCATTTGTCCCCTCAAATTGCCAATTTAGACTCTCTTAGGCTTCAAGCCCTAACCTCCATTTTTACCCTTTAATTCCTTGAATTTTCAGTGTTTAATCCTTGTTTTTATACCCTAACAACATTATTTGAGGCTACAAGTTCATACCTGATGGAATCTCCTTTGAAATCTCTCCAAATCGCCCAAAATCGCCTCTTCCCGAAGTCCCAAAATGTTTTTCTAACTTCTGAAATTTTGAACAGACTGTTCATTAAACCCTCAGCATTTTTCGCTTCTGCGGTCTCCTGACCGCACCTGCGGTCCCGCTTATGCGGCAAATTGACCGCTTATGCGGTTCTACTTAAACCCACAACGACCGCTTCTGCGGTCTTAAACCGCTTATGCGGTTGCCGCCTATGCGATCCCAATGACCGCTTATGCGGTCTCTACAATAATCCCAGGACCGCTTCTGCGGTCGCTTACCGCATTTGCGGTGTCCGCTCTTGCGGAGAAACTTCCTCTTTTGCGGTAACTGCCCAGGCCCTCAAGGGCCGCTTTTGAAATCTCCCTACCACATCTGCGGAACCGCTTAAGCGGCTCCTTTTCTGCGGAAATACCAGAAGCCTCAAAAATCTGCTGCAACACCAAACATTCCAACTTCCGATTAATCATCCGAATTCACCCCGAGGCCCCCGGGACCCCAACCAAAAACACCAACACATCCTAAAACCTTATTCAAACTTGCTCCAATCCTCAAAACACGTCAAACAACACTAAAACCATTAATTTACCTCGGATTCAAGCCTAAGTTTCTTAAAAACTTCCGTAATACGCATTCGATCAAAAACCCGACCAAACGACGTCCGAATGACCTGAAAATTTGCAGACATATCCAAAATCACCCTACGGAGCTACTGTAACTCTCGGAATTCCATTTCGACCCTCGGATCAAAATCTCACCTATCAACCGGAATTCGCCAAAATTCCAACTTTGCCAATTCAAGCCTATTTCTACACCGGACCTCCAAATTCAGTTCCGACTTCACTCCTAAGTCCCAAATCATCCCCCGAAGCTAACCGAACCACCGGAATTTACATCCGAGCCCTCTAACTACATAGTCAACTTCCGGTTGACTTTTTCTGAAACAAGCTTCCTTCTAGAGGCTATGTGCCTTATTTTCAACCAAGACCAATTCAATTACACCCGATCAACTCTAATACCGATATTGAAACATGAAGCAACACAATAAGGGGAAAACGGGACGGTAACTCACGTGACGACGTGCCGGGTCGTCACACAATGCCATGCCTCTTTTACATTGATTGGCATAAGAACATAATCCACGGAAACCCAGGGGGTGTTACCAAGAATGTAAAACCCAAGAACATACTCTCTTAACTTCTTTGTCAAATAAAAAATCTCATTTTGTACCTTTATGTCATGCATATTCGATTTACTGTACACTTCTTGAATGATAGTACTGAAATAATTGTCTGTAGTTGTCATCCTTATGTTTTCATATTTTGCTTTCTTCCGGAGGTAATAGAATATAACATAAATATGCTTCAAAAAGAAAACAGATATCAATCGAATATACAGAAACATATTTATTCTAAAACAAAACAAAAAAAGTAATGTATGTTCACATACCGTTTCATTGATTCCTATACCAGTATAATGAAGTTCAAAAAACCATGTCTTATTAGCTATAAATTCAACTCCAAGATCAAACTATTCCTCCAGTATATCATCCTTCTCTTCATACCCCTTCTTCCTAAAAAGTTTAATAAATATATAAATAGAATAGTCCAAACTATCATTCCAAAGAAACTTCAATCAAAACATATGTTAAATATATGTAAATTTACCTCTTAGTTAGGATCAAGTTTGTCTCAACAAACTTACTGAATTCATCTCTAATTGATAGAGGAATTTCTTCAGTAATTGATATTTTAAAAGGGTTATCACCTTTCACAATTACACGAGGTACAAGAGTGTTTTTCATTTTTGTTGCATCTTCTCCAGGAGAGTTGTCCAAAATCTCATAAGCTTCGAAACCTTCAAAACTTGAATGATTGGGCAAGGAAGAAGTGACAGCATCTTCATGTGTAGAACCTTTTGAAATAGTTGTTTTTATAGGAAGAACACCTATGGACTCATTAACAAACTCAGAAGTTATTTTATGAATCTGACAATCAATTTGAGTGTCAGTCATCTCAATTTCATGATCTGGAATCATCATAGATGATGATTTTTTATCAACATCTGAAGCTGGAATATCTTTATTTCTTGTTTGCTTACAAAGCTCAGCTGTTAATTTATGAGTCTCTAAATCACACATTTCCAACCATGTTTCATCATCTGGATTTCCAACATCAACAAAACCAGATGCTACATAAAAAAATACATTAATATGTCAGAAAAAATATAAATAAATTTTTTTCAATATATAGCATTACGTTTCAATACCAGAAATCCCTTCCTTTATCATTGCTAAATTAAAATCTTCTAATTTTCATGTTTTTCGATAATATTAAAATTTTCTGCATTGTCAAAGCTTTGTGCGACTTGGGGGCATACATTAACTAGATTCCATATTATGTGTTTAAAATTTTGATGATTGCGTAACATAGGCTAGATCACACAGAAAATATCGTGCTTTCGCGAGTGACACTTGGCCCTATCCTTGAGCACCTGCAAAACCAAGCATTGCTTGTCATTAGTGCTTCTAATCTAAATAGAAATCGTCCAGTTTATTCTGTGAATGATTGTATTCCAGTATGTTATACTGGATAGTTATTATAATAGAGTTGAGTTTTGTATGACTCCAGTAAATTTTACGGCATGTCTGCCATGTCTAAGCCTTTTCTCTAGTTAATTATACTGGACAACATAATTTACAGGTTCATGTTATCCAGTATAATTTACAGGTACCTAGTCTAGTGTGTGTTACCTTGTTGTCCTGTATGTTAATTGGGTGAGTTTTCATTCCTTCTGATTCATGTCATCCAGTTTAATTTACAGGTATTCTAGTGTGTGTTACCTTGTTGTCGTGTATGTTATACTTGATGAGTTTTCATTCTTTCTGATTCATGTCATCTAGTATAATTTGCAGGTAATCTAGTGTGTGTTACCTTGTCATCCTGTATGTTATACTGGGTGAGTTTTCATTCCTTTTGATTCATGTCATACAGTATAATTTACAGGTAGTCTGGTGTGTATTACCTTATCCTGTATGTTAAACTGGGTGAGTTTTAATTCCTTCCGGTTCATGTCATCCAGTATAATTTACAGGTAGGGTAGTGTGTCTTACCTTGTTCTTCTGTATGTTATAGTGGATTAGTTATGTCATATGCACCTGAGGCCCCTCAAGAGGCCAATCAATTATAACAATGCATCCAAATAACATAAATTGGATTTAAAGAAATTGATGCATTAAAAACAGTATAGTTTATACTATACCTTGTTTGATTTCATTGACTGCATCCTGCTTCCGTTCACTATCACCTTCTACATCTTTTTTCACATCTTCATTGTGGTGATGCTACAGAAAAAAGTTAAAATAAAATGATATTAGATGTAAAATAACCAAAAGAAAAAAGAAAAAATAAAAAAAACAAACAATAAGTACTAGTATACCTCTACGTGCTCTTCTTCATTGAATTAGTTACATTGAACAGCTCAACAAATTTCCCATCAAGATAATTTTTTAAAACCACAAGTTCTTCCTTGTATTCCTTCTTTAATGATGATACTTCTTTCCTCAATTCATCTTGGCCATCTTGCAAAATCTTAAATTGAGTGTACCACTCACTATGTTTCGTTGACGGGTCAACACAAGCTTCACCTATACCTTGATTTTGGTTATGAATATTCTCCACCACCTTTCCACTTTTTTTATTTGCTGTCGTAACATTAATACTATTAGAGACATTGTCCATCATTTGCTTCTCCAAATCATTAGCACCAATACTTTTCATTTTTGATGTTTCATTAACATCTTTCCTCTGTTTCTTCAAATTATTAACTGTCACGACCCAATTCCCACTCGGATCATGATGGCGCCTCTCGTGAAGACAAGCCCAGCCAACAGAAACAATCAACATTTGCGTTTAACATTTTCTTAGCATAAACAGGTTTAATCCATAAATACTGATTAATCACACGTGCGGAAATAAACGTAACATAACGGGAAACAACCATCCCAAACTCAGCCCAATGATCGGGGTGTCACAAGTCACGAGCTACTATTGAGTTGATGAAAAATATACTACAAGTCTGGAAAACATAGTCTGAAGATGAATAAAATATGCAGAAGATAAGGAAGAAACGGGGCTGTGGACGTCGACAGCTACCTCGTCATCCTGGTCCGCCTGGTCTGGAAGGAAATCAGCGCTCAGGTGCGAACTCAGCGGTGCCTGTCTCTGCACACATGGTGCAGGAAGTAATGTGAGTACTCCGACCCAGTGAGCAATAAAAATAAATAACGACTGAGAACATGAAATCCCACAAGGGCACAAATAATGCTATCTCAAGAAGCAACTTCAGAATAATAGTAGAAACCAGTGAAAAATAATAAGAAAAACCTTTTTGAAAATAGTTAAACATCAATTATACTCAATCAGTAAGTCAGCCATTGTTACCTGACCGGTCAGCCATTGTTACCTGAACAACGCGTACTCCAGTGTCATTGTTACCACTGGTCGATCATAGTTACCTGACTAGTCAGTCATTGTTACCTGACCAATCACATTTAACAGTGTCATTGTTACCACTGTTCAATATTAAATCACTCTAGATGGGTACCCGCGCTCACTGTGGGTATGCAGACTCCGGAGGGGCTCCTACAGCCCAAGCGCTAACAACAAGGCCTGAAAGCCTGAACAGTATCAATACGAGGCTTGAAAGCCTCCTCACCTCACTCATCATGCCCTCACACAAGGCCCTCGGCCTTAAATCAGTCCAGAAATAGTCAACAGCCCCTCGGGCAACAGTAAAGCAATAATACTCAGCTCAAACAATAGTTCAAATATCAAATTAAAACTCCAAGTTTGAGTAAATATGGCTGAGTTCAAGAAACAGTGTAAATCACATGGACTGAGTTCAAATAATATTTCTAACAGTGAGGAAAACAGTGATGATAGTTCATAAAGAGTTCAAACGGTCAGCAATAAGCCCCAAATATGGCAATAAGCCCAAATCATGGTGAAAACAACAAGTCATTGCTAATGCGCAGTAAAATATCATCCGGACTGCACCAAGTCACAGTCCCCAAAAGTAAATGACCCCGCGCTCGTCATGGAACGCGTGTCTCAACTCAAAATAGCACCAAGTTGTGCAAATCCGGAGTTTCAAACCCTCAGAACATCATTTAAAGTCATTACTCACCTCTAGCCGGCCGATAACCTAGCTCGCCAAGCCTTTCCCTCTCGAATCGGCCTCCTCGCGCGTAGGATCTGACCAAAACCACAAAGGATACGTCACAATAGGCTAACAAATCGTAACCCAATCGAAAAGACTCGAAAAAAACAACCAAAATCACGAAGTTGGCAAAACCCGAGCCCCAGGCCCACTTCTCGAACAATTACGAAATTTACATCACTGGATTCCTCGTCTCGCCACGAGTCCATATATATCAAATTCACCAAAATCGGAGTTCAAATGCCCCTCAAAATCCCAATTTTTCATTCCAAAATATAAGCCCTAGTTCTTCCAATTTTTCCCAATTTTTCCAAGAATTAAAAGTAGATTCTTCAAATAAATGATATTTCTAGACCATAGGACTTACCTCCAATTATTTCCCAGTCAAAATCCTCTAAAAATCGCGTCAATAGCTCCCAAGCTCGGTCAACAATGGAGGAAAAATGGTGGAGCTCGCGGATGAATTAAACCCCCTTTAAACCTTCTGCCAATAGTCCTTTTTCGCTTCTGCGGTCCCGCTACCGCTTATGCGGGACCGCTTCTGCGGCCAAATGACCGCTTATGCGGTTTTTTCATTAATTACACAGCTTCCGCTTTTGCGATTCACTATCCGCTTTTGCGGATCTCCCAAGACCGCTTTTGCGGTTAAAAATGCACTCCTGCGGACCCGCTGATGCGGAAAGGGTCCGCTTATGCGGAACTCTTCACTCAAGCACCAAAATCGCTTCTGCGCCCTTATACCCGCTTCTGCGGAACCGCTTCTGCGGTCCATTTCCGCAGAAGCGGAAATACCAGATGACAGCAATTTGCAGACCTGCTACAACTTCAAAAACTCTCGTTTAACCACTCAAATTCACCCCCGAGGCCCCCGGGACCTCAACCAAAAGCACCAACCCATCCTAAAACCTTATTCAAACTCGTTCCAATCCTCAAAACACGTCAAACAACGCTAAAACCATTAAATCACATCGGATTCAAGCTTAAGTTACTTAAAAACTTCCGAAACTCACATTCGATCAAAAACCCAACCAAACGGCGTCCAAATGACCTGAAATTTTAACCGTACATCCAAAATCACCTAACGAAGCTACTGCAACTCTCGGAATTCCATTCCGACCCCCGGATCAAAATCTCACCTACCAACCGGAATTCGCCAAAATTCATCATTCGCCAATTCAAGCCTAATTCTACACCGACCTCCAAATTCAATTCCAATCACACTCCTACGTCACAAATCATCCCCCGAAGCTAACCGAATCATCGGAATTCACATCCGAGCCCTCTAACTACATAGTCAACTTCCGGTTGACTTTTCCAAAACAAGCTTCCTTCTAAGAGGCTAAGTGCCTCATTTCCAACTAAAACCAATCCAATTCCATCCGATCACCTCAAATACCAATACTGAAATGCAGGGGAACATAATATGGGGACAAAGGGGCGGTAACTCACGTGACGACGGGCCGGGTCGTCACATCCTCCCCAACTAAAACAAACGCTCGTCCTCGAGCGGGTCAAGGAACATACCTGGAGTCTCAAACAAGTGAGGATATCTGCACCGCATCTCCCGCTCGGTCTCCCAAGTAACCTCCTCCGCGGGCCGACCTCTCCACTGCATCTTCACCGAAGCTATATCCTTTGATCTCAATTTTCGAACCTGACGACCCAAGATAGCCACTGGCTCCACATCATAAGTGAAGTCATCATCTAACTGAACCGTGCTGAAGTCTAACACATGCGCCGGGTCTCCAACATACTTCCGGAGCATAGAAACATGAAATACCGGGTGGACTCCCGACAAGCTGGGTGGCAAAGCAAGCATGTAGGCCACCTCCCCAACTCTCCTAAGTATCTCAAAAGGACTAATGAACCGTAGACTCAACTTTCCTTTCTTTCCAAATCTCATAACACCCTTCATAGGCGAAGCCTTCAACAAAACCTTCTCGCCCACCATGTAAGATACATCTCGAACCTTCCGGTCCGCATAACTCTTCTGACGCGACTGAGCTGTACGAAGTCTCTCCTGGATCACTTTCACCTTATCTAAGGCATCCTGGACCAACTCTGTCCCCAATAGTCTAGCCTCGCCGGGCTCAAACCAACCAAGCGGAGATCTACACCGTCTCCCATATAAGGCCTCATGCGGCGCCATCTGAATACTGGACTGATAGCTGTTGTTGTAAGCAAACTCTGCAAGTGGCAAGAACTCAGCCCAAGAACCTCAAAAATCAACAACACAGGCACGCAACATGTCCTCCAATATCTGAATGGTACGCTCGGACTGCCCATCCGTCTGAGGATGAAATGCGGTGCTCAACTCTACCTGTGTACCCAACTCTCGCTGAAAAGTCCTCCAAAACTGAGAAGTAAACTGAGTACCCCTATCTGAGATGATAGAAACCGGGATCCCATGCAACCGAACAATCTCCCGGATGAAAATCTCTGCCAGCCGCTCCGAAGAATAGGTAGTACACACCGGAATGAAGTGCGCGGACTTGGTCAGTCGATCCACAATCACCCAAATCGAATCAAACTTCCTCGAGGTACGAGGGATACCACTCACAAAATCCATAGTAATCTTCTCCCATTTCCACTCCGGAATATCCATCCGCTGAAATACACCACCGGGCCTCTGATGTTCGTATTTGACCTGCTGACAGTTGAGACACCGAGCTATATAACTCACAATATCTTTCTTCATTCTCCTCCACCAGTAATGCTGCCTCGGATCCTGGTACATCTTCGCGGCACCCGGATGAATGGCATACCGCGAGCTGTGGGCCTCCTCTAATATCAACTCCCGAAGCCCATCCACATTGGGCACGCAAATCCGGCCCTGCATCCTCAACACACCGTCATCATCAATAGTCACATCTCTGGCATCATCATGCTGGACTCTGTCCTTAAGGACGAGCAAATGCGGATCATCATACTGGCACTCTCTGATGCGGCCATACAAAGAAGACCGAGAAACCACACAAGCCAACACCCGACTAGGCTCCGAAAGGTCTAATCTCACCATCCGATTGGCCAAGGCCTGGACATCAACTGCAAAGGGCCTCTCCCTAGCTGGAATGTACGCCAAACTACCCATACTAACCGCCTTCCAGCTCAAAGCATCGGCCACTACGTTGGCCTTCCCCGGGTGATACAAAATGGTAATATCATAATCCTTGAGTAACTCAAGCCACCTCCGCTGCCTCAAATTAAGATCCTTCTGTTTGAACAAATGCTGAAGGCTGCGATGATCCGTATATACCTCACAAGATACGCCATATAAGTAGTGCCTCCAAATCTTCAAAGCATGAACTATAGCAGCTAACTCCAAATCGTGTACTGGGTAGTTCTTCTCATGGGGCTTCAACTGACGAGAAGCATATGCAATAACTCTACCCTCCTGCATCAACACACATCCGATCCCAACTCCCGAAGCATCACAATATGCAGTGTAAGAACCTGAAGCTGATGGCAACACCAACACTGGAGCCGTGGTCAAAGCTGTCTTGAGCTTCTGAAAGCTCTCCTCACACTCATCAGACCACACAAATGGTGCACCCTTCTGCGTTAACTTGGTCAAGGGTGAAGCAATAGATGAAAAACCCTGGACGAACCGGCGATAATAACCTGCCAAACCGAGGAAACTCCGAATCTCCGTGGCTGAGGACGGTCTAGGCCAACTCTGTACCGCCTCTATCTTCTTTGGATCAACCTGAATACCATCACTGGACACCACGTGCCCCAGGAAAGCCACAGAACCAAGCCAGAACTCACACTTGGAGAACTTTGCATAAAGCTTCTCCTCCCTTAATCTCTGTAATACCACTCTCAAATGCTGTGCGTGCTCCTCCTGGCTTCGCGAGTACACCAGGATGTCATCAATAAAAACAATCACAAATGAATCCAAATACGGCCGAAATACACTGTTCATCAAGTGCATGAATGCGGCTGGGGCATTAGTCAACCCAAAGGACATAACTAGAAACTCATAGTGCCCATATCTCGTCCGGAAAGCAGTCTTCATAATATCTGAATCCCTAATCTTCAGCTGGTGATAGCCTGAACGGAGGTCGATTTTGGAGAATACCCTTGCCCCCTGGAGCTGGTCAAACAAATCATCAATACGGGGCAGGGGATACTTGTTCTTCACTGTCACCTCGCTCAATTGCCTGTAGTCAATGCACATTCTCATTGTGCCATCCTTTTTCTTCACAAACAAGACCGGTGCACCCCACGGTGACACACTAGGACGAATAAACCCCTTATCTAGGAGTTCCTGAAGCTGATCCTTTAATTCTTTCAACTCTGCTGGTGCCATGCGATACGGAGGAATAGAAATGGGCTGAGTGCCCGGCACCAGATCAATACCAAAATCAATGTCCCTGTCCGGTGGCATGCCCGGCAGGTCTGATGGGAACACATCAGGGAAGTCCCTCACAACGGGAACAGAATCGAGACTGGGAGTCTCAGCCCCAACATCTCTCACAAAAGCCAAATACGATAGACAACCTTTCCCAACCATCCGCTGGGCCTTTAGGAAAGAGATCACCCTGCTAGGAACATAGTCAGTCATACCACGCCACTCAATCCTCGGAACTCCCGGAATAGCCAACGTAACTGTCTTGGCATGACAGTCCAGAATAGCATGGTACGGAGATAGCCAGTCCATACCCACGATAACATCAAAATCTACCATGCCTAACAACAACAAATCGACTCGGGTCTCCAGACCCCCAATAGTCACCAGATAAGATCGATATACATGATCCACAATAATAGTATCACCCACTGGGGTGGATACGTGAACAGGCAAGGCAAGACACCCTCGGGTCGTACCCAGGTGATGAGCAAAATATGAAGACACATAGGAATAGGTAGAACAGGATCAAGCAAGACGGAGGCATCCCTGTGGCAGACTGAAATAATACCTGTGATAACAGCATCTGATGCAATAGCGTCTCTCCTATCTGGGAGAGCATAGAATCGTGTCTGGCCACCGCCCGATCGGCCTCCCCCTCTGGGGCGACCCCTAGCTGCCTGACTCTCACCCCTAGCTGGCGGGGCGGGTGCTGAAGAGGATGGGCCAGAAGGCGAGGGCTGACCCCTCTGTTGAGACTGACTACCACGGCGCCGAGGACAATGCCTCCACATGTGCCCAACCTCCCCGCACTCATAACAGCTCCCGGGTGCTGGAGAATGGGACTGAAGGGAACCCCGCACATCAGAGTGACTGGCTGACGCACTCGGTCTGGAGGAACCCTGAACAGATGGAGCTCGTGATGAACCCTGAGCTGGAAGAGCGCTGAGAGATGGCTGGCTCTGCTGATAACCCTGATGACCTCGGCCGGAAGATGACCCACGATACTCAGAGCGAGCTGACTGAGGAGGCCTAAATGAACGACCTCTGCTCTGCTGGAACTGACCCCTAGACGTAGCACCACTGAAGCTACCAGAACCTCGAGGCCTCTTGGCCTCCCTCTCCTCTCTGTCCTGACGGCGAGCCATCTCAATATCACGAGCAATATCAACTGCATCCTCGAAGGAAATTCCTAGAACTTTCTCTCGAGTCATCAGAACACGAAGGTGATAGTTAAGTCCATCCACAAACCTCTTGATCCTCTCTCTGTCGGTCAGAACTATCCACGAGGCATGACGGGCCAACTCAGAAAATCTTGCCTCATACTGGGTCACAGTCATGTCTCCCTGTCGAAGCCACTCGAACTGCCTACGCAGCTCCTCTCTCTGAGACTGTGGTAACCACGTCTCCAAAAAGATAGTGGAGAACTCCTGCCATGACAAAGGCGCTGCACCTGCCGGCCTACGCCGCTCATACGACTCCCACCATGTGAAGGCATCCCCAGTGAACTGAAATGCGGTGAATGCTACCCCGCTGGTCTCCAAAATCCCTGCTGTCCGAAGCATACGCTGACACTTGTCCAGAAATCCCTGGGCGTCCTCGCCCTGAGCACCACTGAAAAATGGAGGCTGGAGCCTACTGAACCTCTCAAGACGACGCTGCTCATCGTCTGGCATAACTGGGACTACAAAGTCCTGAACTGGTGCGACTGGTGCAACTGGTGCTGCTGGTGCAACCGGCTTAGCTGGAGCTGCTCCCGGTGTCTGTAAACCCTGCATAACCTGCTCCGGTGTGTGAGCGGCGGGGGTCTGACTGCCTCCCCCGGCCTGAGAGGTAGCCGCTGCAGCAGTGGCTGAAACTACCTGGGCTAGGCCAGTGCAAACTGATAGTATCTGAGCCAAGGTCTCCTGGAGACCCGGAATTACGATGGGCACTGCCGGTGCCTGTACAGGTGCTGCTGGAATTTCTGCAGCTGGGGCCTGATCCTGAGCCGGAGCAACTGGTGGAGCAACAGGCGCTGCCCTCGCGGCTCTGCCCCTACCACGACCATGACCGCGTCCACGGCCTCTAGTGCCCTCGTCCTGTAGCGCGAGTCCCGTCCTGTAGCGCGAGTCCTCGCCATCTGCGAGAGAATAGGATACAGAAGTTTAGTTCCCGGATCAACAAAATTGCACGACAAGAATTTCAAGAAGGTGAAGTTTTCCTAAGGGTTCTGCAGCCTCTCGAGGATAAATACAGACGTCTCCGTACCGATCCGCGAGACTCTACTAAACCTGCTCATGACTCGTGAGACCTAGTAACTAGGCTCTGATACCAACTTGTCACGACCCAATTCCCGCCCGGTCGTGATGGCGCCTCTCGTGAAGACAAGGCCAGCCAACAGAACAATCAACACTGTTTTTGACAATTTCTTAGCATAACAGATTTAAACCATAGATACTGATTAATCATAAGTACGAAAATAAACGTAACATAACGGGGAAAACCATCCCAAACTCAGCCCGATGATCGGGGTGTCACAAGTCACGAGCTACTACAGAGTTGATGAAAAATATACTACAAGTCTGGAAAACATAGTCTGAAGATGAATAAAATATGCAGAAGATAAGGAAGAAACGGGGCTGTGGACGTCGACAACTACCTCGTCTCTCCTGGTCCGCCTGGTCTGGAAGGAAATCAGCGCTCAGGTACGAACTCAGCGGTGCCTGTCTCTGCACACATGGTGCAGGAAGTAATGTGAGTACTCCGACCCAGTGAGCAATAAAAATAAATAATGACTGAGAACATGAAATCCCACAAGGGCACAAATAATGCTATCTCAAGCAGTAACTTCAGAATAATAGTAGAAACCAGTGAAAAATAATAAGAAAAACCTTTTTGAAAACAGTTAAACATCAATTATACTCAATCAGTAAGTCAGCCATTGTTACCTGACCGGTCAGCCATTGTTACCTGAGCAACGCGTACTCCAGTGTCATTGTTACCACTGGTCGATCATAGTTACCTGACTGGTCAGTCATTGTTACCTGACCAATCACATTTAACAGTGTCATTGTTACCACTGTTCAATATTAAATCACTCTAGATGGGTACCCGCGCTCACTGTAGGTGTGCAGATGTCACGACCCTAGTCCACCAACCGTGAACATGTCATGACGGCACCTGGTCCCCATGACCAGGTAAGCCTAACATTTGCGGAAGTATATTAATTGCGGAAAAATAGAGAAAATCAAATCAAATATCTAAAAGAAACTGTACTAATTGCCTCTTGGCAAGTACAACTCAATATCACAAGTCTAAAACAATTCCCAAAACCCAGAAACTCACGGGCAACACAGGCTACATAAGTGTATAGTACAGGTTCCAAACTCCAGAATTTCTAACAAGCGAAAGAAGGAAAAACTAAATACTAGAGATAGAATAAGAGGGAGACTCGTTGGTCTGCGGACGCAGTAGATCTACCTCGAAGTCTCCGTAGTCCTCCTGCCTCATTGATAGGGTGCCTGAGTAGAGGTACCTGAATGATCTGCACATGAAAAACATGCGCAGGAAGGGCATGAGTACACCACAGCGGTACTCAGTAAGTGCCAAGCCTAACCTCGGTCGGGTAGTGACGAGGAAGGTATGGGCCATACTGAGACAAAATATAGTAATAACAATAATTAACAGGATGATAATCTGACAGAAATAATAAATACAGCAGTGTAATAAGAGAGGTTAAACGAGGCAATAGCAAATACACAAGAACGGAACAACCACAGAATAAGTACAGCTCAACACCAATGGTAACAATGAGGATCTCCCAGGATACCGTCCTGTAGTCCTTTTCTCAACTGTCCAGTGGATCTCCCGGGATACCGTCCCGTAGTCCAACTATCAATGTGCAGGGGGATCTATCGGGAATCTAACCCGCAACCCTAAAGTAAAAGTAAAGGGAGATCTACCGGGAATCGAACCCGTAGTCCCAAAGTAAACAAACAAGGGGGGGGAGCTACTGGAATCCCACATCCGTAGTCCCAATGTACATGCGCAATCACAACCAGAAGGTACACGGAAACGAGGTACAAAAAGACAAGCAACAGATAGAACTGTCCTAGCATGCTTCACGTAGTACAGTTAAGGCAGCTTAAGCAATTAGGCAAGTTAAATCAACTAAACATGCTTTCCTAATCTAGCACAAGTTATAATTTCAAGTAGAATAAAGCAAATATGGAAGGAACTCAATCTCAATATCTTAGGAAAAATCGGGTTTTCCAACAATTGGCTCAAGTACACGCCCGTCACCTCGCGTACAAGGCACTCAAATCAACAAATAACAAATCCTAAGGGGAAAGGTCCCCCACACAAGGTTAGACAAGCCACTTACCTCGAACCGGCTCAATATCATTAGAAACCATGCCTTTGCCACGAGTATCCAACTCCAAATGGCCCAAATCTATTCAATTCAATTACATATCGTAAATAATATTGCAAACAATTGATTCCACTATTAAATTTAGAGCTAGGGCGTGAAAATAGTAAAATGACCGAAATGCCCCTCCAGCCATCGTCTCGGAATCGAATAATTTTTTACGTTTTCAGAACCCCTCGTACTCTCACGAGTCTAACCATATAAAAATCTCCCAAATCGGAGGTCAAATGACCCCTCAAAACCCCATAGTTAGATCTAAGAAGTTTACCCCCTTCCCATTCAAAAACACGAAATTAAAGGGTAAATTTGCGATTAGATTAATGGTTTTAGTCATAGGAGAGTAGAGAATCGTTACCCAGTGATTGCCCTTGAAAAACTCTTGAAATTGCTCCCAAATCCGAGCTCCAAACCTTGAGTTTTGATAAAAATGGCTAACCCTCGGTTTTGAATTGTTTATAACTGCCCAGGTATTTGTTCAATGCGATCGCAGGAATTGGGCTGCGATCGCAAAGAGTAAAGTTAAAAGGCTCCTGAAAATGGTCTATGCGGTCGTATCCCAAGCCATGCGATCGCAGAGGAGAAGGAAACAGATCTATGCAATCGGAACTGGGCCACGCGATCGCGAAGAGGAAATAGCAATGAGGCACCAACTCCTAAGTTCTACTATGCGAACGCGTGAGTGCTTTTGCAAACGTGAAGAAGGGGGAAGCTGGCTTCTGCGATCGCGAACCATATAATGCGATCGCGTAGAACGAAAATATCACCCTCCGAATTTACACTATGCGATCGCTGAAGAAATGATGCCATCGCAGAGAAGGAAAATGGTCTGCAACAGCTGAAGCAAAATCTGCAACGTTGAACAACACAAAAATGCCCCGTTGAGCATCCGAAACACACCCGAGGCCCCCGGGACCTCAACCAAACCTACGGACATATCCCATAACATCATTCAAACTTGTACCAATCCTTAAACCACCCTAAACAACGCCGGAAACACGAATTAATCAAAGATTCAAGCCTAAGAACTTCAAATTCCA